>NW_022155425.1:0-8043 GCF_001633185.2 Quercus lobata | reverse complement strand
AATAGAGAACAAAAAAAATTTCCTTCCTGTCCGCTTGAACCCGAGCCGAGTTAGAAAATTAAAAACATAAATGCAAAAAAATTCTAAAAATTACAAAACATAATCCAGGCATCATTTCAAGATGAAACGGGTCAGGAAAGGCCTAAAAATAGAGAACAAAAAAAATTTCCTTCCTATCCGTTAGAATCCGAGCCGAGTTAGAAAATTCAAAAAATAACTGCAAAAAAAATTCTAAAAATTAAATAACATCATCCAGGCATCATTTCAAGATGAAACGGATCAGGAAAGGCCTAAAAATAGTGAACAAAAAAAATTTCCTTCCTACCCGTTCGAACCCGAGCCGAGTTAGAAAATTCAAAAATAAATGCAAAAAAATTCTAAAAATTAAAAAACATCATCCAGGCTTCGTTTCAAAACGAGACGGGTTGGAAGGCCGAAAATAGAGAACAAAAAAAATTTCCTTCCTATCCATTCGAATCCGAGCCGAGTTAGAAAATTCAAAAAATAACTGCCAAAAAATTCTAAAAATTAAATAACATCATCCAGGCTTCATTTCAAGACGAAACGGGACAGGAAAAGCCAAAAAATAGAGAACAAAAAAAATTTCCTTCCTATACGTTCGAATCCGAGCCGAGTTAGAAAATTCAAAAAATAACTGCAAAAAATTCTAAAAATTAAATAACATCATCCAGGCTTCAATTCAAGACGAAACGGGTCAGGAAGCCATAAAAATAGAGTTAACAAAAAAATTTCCTTCCTATACGTTCGAATCCGAGCCGAGTTAGAAAATTCAAAAAATAACTGCAAAAAAATTCTAAAAATTAAATAACATCATCCAGGCTTCATTTCAAGACGAAACGGGTCAGGAAAGGCCGAAAAATAGAGAGAAAAAAAATTTGCTTCCTATCCGTTCGAATCCGAGCCGAGTTAGAAAATTCAAAAAATAAATGCAAAAAAATTCTAAAAATTAAAAAACATCATCCAGGCTTCAATTCGGGACGAAACGGGTCAGGATTGGCCTTAAAATAGAGAACAAAAAAAATTTCCTTCCTGTCCGCTTGAACCCGAGCCGAGTTAGAAAATTCAAAACATAAATGCAAAAAAATTCTAAAAATTACAAAACATCATCCAGGCATCATTTCAAGACGAAACGGGTCAGGAAAGGCCTGAAAATAGAGAACAAAAAAAATTTCCTTCCTATCCGTCAGAATCCGAGCCGAGTTAGAAAATTCAAAAAATAACTGCAAAAAAATTCTAAAAATTAAATAACATCATCCAGGCATCATTTCAAGACGAAATGGATCAGGAAAGGCCTAAAAATAGTGAACAAAAAAAATTTCCTTCCTATCCGTTCGAACCCGACCCGAGTTAGAAAATTCAAAAATAAATGCAAAAAAATTCTAAAAATTAAAAAAATCATCCAGGCTTCAATTCAGGACGAAACGGGTCAGGACTGGCCTAAAAATAGAGAACAAAAAAAATTTCCTTCCTGTCCGCTTGAACCCGAGCCGAGTTAGAAAATTCAAAACATAAATGCAAAAAAATTTTAAAAATTACAAAACATAATCCAGGCATCATTTCAAGACGAAACGGGTCAGGAAAGGCCTAAAAATAGAGAACAAAAAAAATTTCCTTCCTATTCCGTTAGAATCCGAGCCGAGTTAGAAATTCAAAAAAATAACTGCAAAAAAATTCTAAAAATTGAAATAACATCATCCAGGCAATCATTTACAAGACGAAACGGATCAGGGAAAAGGCCTAAAAATAGAGAACAAAAAAATTTCCCTCCTATCCGTTCGAACCAAGAGCCCGAGTTAGAAAATTCAAAAAATAACTGCAAAAAAATTCTAAAAATAAAATAACATCATCCAGGCTTCATTTCAAGACGAAACGGGACAGGAAAAGCCAAAAAATAGAGAACAAAAAAAATTTCCTTCCTATACGTTCGAATCCGAGCCGAGTTAGAAAATTCAAAAAATAACTGCAAAAAAATTCTAAAAATTAAATAACATCATCCAGGCTTCATTTCAAGACGAAACGGGTCAGGAAAGGCCGAAAAATAGAGAGAAAAAAAAATTTGCTTCCTATCCGTTCGAATCCGAGCCGAGTTAGAAAATTCAAAAAATAAATGCAAAAAAATTCTAAAAATTAAAAAACATCATCCAGGCTTCAATTCGGGACGAAACGGGTCAGGATTGGCCTAAAAATAGAGAACAAAAAAAATTTCCTTCCTGTCCGCTTGAACCCGAGCCGAGTTAGAAAATTCAAAACATAAATGCAAAAAAATTCTAAAAATTACAAAAAATCATCCAGGCATCATTTCAAGACGAAACGGGTCAGGAAAGGCCTGAAAATAGAGAACAAAAAAAATTTCCTTCCTGTCCGCTTGAACCCGAGCCGAGGTTAGAAAATTCAAAACATAAATGCAAAAAAATTCTAAAAATTACAAACATCATCCAGGCATCAATTTCAAGAAACAAAACGGGTCAGGAAAGGCCTGAAAATAGAGACAAAAAAATTTCCTTCCCTAATCCGTCAGAATCCAGCCGAGTTAGAAAAATTCAAAAAAATAACTGCAAAAAAATTCTAAAATTAATAACTCCGATCCAGCATCATTTAAGACCAAATGGATCAGGAAAGGCCTAAAAATAGTGAACAAAAAAAATTTCCTTCCTATCCGTTCGAACCCGACCCGAGTTAGAAAATTCAAAAATAAATGCAAAAAAATTCTAAAAATTAAATAAAATCATCCAGGCTTCAATTCAGGACGAAACGGGTCAGGATTGGCCTAAAAATAGAGAACAAAAAAAATTTCCTTCCTGTCCGCTTAAACCCGAGCCGAGTTAGAAAATTCAAAACATAAATGCAAAAAAATTCTAAAAATTACAAAACATAATCCAGGCATCATTTCAAGATGAAACGGGTCAGGAAAGGCCTAAAAATAGAGAACAAAAAAATTTCCTTCCTATCCGTTAGAATCCGAGCCGAGTTAGAAAATTCAAAAAATAACTGCAAAAAAATTCTAAAAATTAAATAACATTCAATCCAGGGCATCATTTCAAGACGAAACGGATCCAGGAAAGGCTAAAAAATAGTGAAACAAAAAAATTGCTTCTACACCCCCCACCCCCGTTCGAACCCGAGCCGAGTTAAAAAATTCAAAAATAAATGCAAAAAAATTCTAAAAATTAAAAAACATCATCCAGGCTTCGTTTCAAAACGAGACGGGTTTGGAAAGGCCGAAAAATAGAGAACAAAAAAAATTTCCTTCCTATCCGTTCGAACCCGAGCCGAGTTAGAAAATTCAAAACATAAATGCCAAAAAATTCTAAAAAATACAAAACATCATCCAGGCTTCATTTCAAGACGACACGGGACAGGAAAAGCCGAAAAATAGAGAACAAAAAAAATTTCCTTCCTATCCGTTCGAATCCGAGCCGAGTTAGAAAATTCAAAAAATAACTGCAAAAAAATTCTAAAAATTAAATAACATCATCCAGGCTTCATTTCAAGACGAAACGGGACAGGAAAAGCAAAAAAATAGAGAACAAAAAAAATTTCCTTCCTATACGTTCGAATCCGAGCCGAGTTAGAAAATTCAAAAAATAACTGCAAAAAAATTCTAAAAATTAAATAACATCATCCAGGCTTCATTTCAAGACGAAACGGGTCAGGAAAGGCCGAAAAATAGAGAGAAAAAAAATTTGCTTCCCATCCGTTCGAATCCGAGCCGAGTTAGAAAATTCAAAAAATAAATGCAAAAAATACTAAAATTAAAAAACATCATCCAGGCTTTCAATTCGGGACGAACGGGTCAGGATGGCTAAAAAATAGAGACAAAAAAATTTCCTTCTGTCCCGCTTGAACCCGAGCCGAGTTAGAAATTTCCAAAACATAAATGCAAAAAAATTCTAAAAAATTACAAACATCAATCCAGGCATCAATTTCAAGAAGAAGACGGTCGGAATAGGCCCTGAAATAGAGAACAAAAAATTTCCTTCTATCCGTCAGAATCCGAGCCGAGTTAGAAAATTCAAAAAATAACTGCAAAAATTCTAAATTAAATAACATCATCCAGGCAATCATTTCAGACCAAAGTGGATCAGGAAAGGCCTAAAAATAGTGGAACAAAAAAAATTTCCTTCCTATCCGTTCGAACCCGACCCGAGTTAAGAAAATTCAAAAATTAAATGCAAAAAAATTCTAAAAAAATTAAAAACATCATCCAGGCTTCAATTCAGGACGAAACGGTCAGGATTGGCCTAAAATAGAGAAACAAAAAAATTTCCTTCCGTCCGCTTGAACCCGAGCCGAGTTAGAAAATTCAAACATAAATGCAAAAAAATTCTAAAAATTACAAAACACTAATCCAGGCAATCATTTCAAGATGAAACGGATCAGGAAAGGCCTAAAAATAGTGAACAAAAAATATTTCCTTCCTACCCGTTCGAACCCGAGCCGAGTTAGAAAATTCAAAAATAAATGCAAAAAAATTCTAAAAATTAAAAAACATCATCCAGGCTTCGTTTCAAAACGAGACGGGTTTGGAAAGGCCGAAAAATAGAGAACAAAAAAAATTTCCTTCCTATCCGTTCGAACCCGAGCCGAGTTAGAAAAATCAAAACATAAATGCCAAAAAATTCTAAAAATTAAAAAAACATCATCCGGGCTTCGTTTCAAAACGAGACGGGTTTGGAAAGGCCGAAAAATAGAGAACAAAAAAAATTTCCTTCCTATCCGTTCGAACCCGAGCCGAGTTAGAAAATTCAAAACATAAATGCCAAAAAATTCTAAAAATTACAAAACATCATCCAGGCTTCATTTCAAGACGACACGGGACAGGAAAAGCCGAAAAATAGAGAACAAAAAAAATTTCCTTCCTATCCATTCGAATCCGAGCCGAGTTAGAAAATTCAAAAAATAACTGCCAAAAAATTCTAAAAATTAAATAACATCATCCAGGCTTCATTTCAAGACGAAACGGGACAGGAAAAGCCAAAAAATAGAGAACAAAAAAAATTTCCTTCCTATACGTTCGAATCCGAGCCGAGTTAGAAAATTCAAAAAATAACTGCAAAAAATTCTAAAAATTAAATAACATCATCCAGGCTTCATTTCAAGACGAAACGGGTCAAGAAAGGCCGAAAAATAGAGAGAAAAAAAATTTGCTTCCTATCCGTTCGAATCCGAGCCGAGTTAGAAAATTCAAAAAATAAATGCAAAAAAATTCTAAAAATTAAAAAACATCATCCAGGCTTCAATTCGGGACGAAACGGGTCAGGATTGGCCTAAAAATAGAGAACAAAAAAAATTTCCTTCCTGTCCGCTTGAACCCGAGCCGAGTTAGAAAATTCAAAACATAAATGCAAAAAAATTCTAAAAATTACAAAACATCATCCAAGCATCATTTCAAGACGAAACGGGTCAGGAAAGGCCTGAAAATAGAGAACAAAAAAAATTTCCTTCCTATCCGTCAGAATCCGAGCCGAGTTAGAAAATTCAAAAAATAACTGCAAAAAAATTCTAAAAATTAAATAACATCATCCAGGCATCATTTCAAGACCAAATGGATCAGGAAAGGCCTAAAAATAGTGAACAAAAAAAATTTCCTTCCTATCCGTTCGAACCCGACCCGAGTTAGAAAATTCAAAAATAAATGCAAAAAAATTCTAAAAATTAAATAAAATCATCCAGGCTTCAATTCAGGACGAAACGGGTCAGGATTGGCCTAAAAATAGAGAACAAAAAAAATTTCCTTCCTGTCCGCTTAAACCCGAGCCGAGTTAGAAAATTCAAAACATAAATGCAAAAAAATTCTAAAAATTACAAAACATAATCCAGGCATCATTTCAAGATGAAACGGGTCAGGAAAGGCCTAAAAATAGAGAAACAAAAAAAATTCCTTCCTATCCGTTGGAATCCGGGGAGGCCGAGTTAGAATTCCAAAAAATAACTGCAAAAAATTCTAAAAATTAAAAAACACCATCCAGGCTTCGTTTCAAAACGAGACGGGTTTGGAAAGGCCGAAAAATAGAGAACAAAAAAAATTTCCTTCCTATCCGTTCGAACCCGAGCCGAGTTAGAAAATTCAAAACATAAATGCCAAAAAATTCTAAAAATTACAAAACATCATCCAGGCTTCATTTCAAGACGACACGGGACAGGAAAAGCCGAAAAATAGAGAACAAAAAAAATTTCCTTCCTATCCATTTGAATCCGAGCCGAGTTAGAAAATTCAAAAAATAACTGCCAAAAAATTCTAAAAATTAAATAACATCATCCAGGCTTCATTTCAAGACGAAACGGGACAGGAAAAGCCAAAAAATAGAGAACAAAAAAAATTTCCTTCCTATACGTTCGAATCCGAGCCGAGTTAGAAAATTCAAAAAATAACTGCAAAAAATTCTAAAAATTAAATAACATCATCCAGGCTTCATTTCAAGACGAAACGGGTCAGGAAAGGCCGAAAAATAGAGAGAAAAAAAATTTGCTTCCTATCCGTTCGAATCCGAGCCGAGTTAGAAAATTCAAAAAATAAATGCAAAAAAATTCTAAAAATTAAAAAACATCATCCAGGCTTCAATTCGGGACGAAACGGGTCAGGATTGGCCTAAAAATAGAGAACAAAAAAAATTTCCTTCCTGTCCGCTTGAACCCGAGCCGAGTTAGAAAATTCAAAACATAAATGCAAAAAAATTCTAAAAATTACAAAACATAATCCAGGCATCATTTCAAGACGAAATGGGTCAGGAAAGGCCTAAAAATAGAGAACAAAAAAAATTTCCTTCCTATCCGTCAGAAGCCGAGCCGAGTTAGAAAATTCAAAAAATAACTGCAAAAAAATTCTAAAAATTAAATAACATCATCCAGGCATCATTTCAAGACCAAATGGATCAGGAAAGGCCTAAAAATAGTGAACAAAAAAAATTTCCTTCCTATCCGTTCGAACCCGACCCGAGTTAGAAAATTCAAAAATAAATGCAAAAAAATTCTAAAAATTAAAAAACATCATCCAGGCTTCCAATCAGGACGAAACGGGTCAGGAATGGCCTAAAAATAGAGAAAAAAAATTTCCTTCTGTCCGCTTGAACCCCGAGCCCGAGTTAAAATTCAATAACATAAATCAAAAAAATTCTAAAAATTACAAAACATATCCAGGCATCATTCAAGATGAAAACGGGTCAGGAAAGGCCGTAAAAAATAGAGAACAAAAAAAATTTCCTTCCTATCCATTCGATTCCGAGCCGGAGTTAGAAAATTCAAAAAATAACTCCAAAAAATTCTACAAAATTAAAATAAATCATTCCAGGCGGTTCATTTCAAGACGGAAACGGGGTAGGAGGAAAGGCCGAAAAATAGAGAACAAAAAAAATTTCCTTCCTATACGTTCGAATCCGAGCTGAGTTAGAAAATTCAAAAAATAACTGCAAAAAATTCTAAAAATTAAATAACATCATCCAGGCTTCATTTCAAGACGAAACGGGTCAAGAAAGGCCGAAAAATAGAGAGAAAAAAAATTTGCTTCCTATCCGTTCGAATCCGAGCCGAGTTAGAAAATTCAAAAAATAAATGCAAAAAAATTCTAAAAATTAAAAAACATCATCCAGGCTTCAATTCGGGACGAAACGGGTCAGGATTGGCCTAAAAATAGAGAACAAAAAAAATTTCCTTCCTGTCCGCTTGAACCCGAGCCGAGTTAGAAAATTCAAAACATAAATGCAAAAAAATTCTAAAAATTACAAAACATCATCCAAGCATCATTTCAAGACGAAACGGGTCAGGAAAGGCCTGAAAATAGAGAACAAAAAAAATTTCCTTCCTATCCGTCAGAATCCGAGCCGAGTTAGAAAATTCAAAAAATAACTGCAAAAAAATTCTAAAAATTAAATAACATCATCCAGGCATCATTTCAAGACCAAATGGATCAGGAAAGGCCTAAAAATAGTGAACAAAAAAATTTCCTTCCTATCCGTTCGAACCCGACCCGAGTTAGAAAATTCAAAAATAAATGCAAAAAAATTCTAAAAATTAAAAAACATCATC
>NW_022155424.1:0-8160 GCF_001633185.2 Quercus lobata | reverse complement strand
GTTAGAAAATTCAAAAATAAATTCAAAAAAATTTTAATATTAAAAAATATCATCCAGGCTTCATTTCAAGACGAAACGGGTCAGGACAGGCCAAAAATAGAGAACAAAAAAAATTTCTTTCCTATCCGTTCGAACCCGACCCGAGTTAGAAAATTCAAAAATAAATGCAAAAAAATTTCAAAAGTTAAAAAACATCATCCAGGCATCATTTCAAGACGAAACGGGTCAGGACAGGCCGAAAAATTGGGAACGAAAAAAATTTCATTCCTATCCGTTCGAACCCGACCCGAGTTAGAAAATTCAAAATAAATGCAAAAAAATAAAAAACATCATCCAGGCTTCATTTCAAGAGAAACGGGTCAGCCCATGACTGATAAATCGAGGACAAAAAAAATTTCCTATCCTATCCGTTCGACACCGAAACGGTTAGAAAATTCAAAATAAATGCAAAAAAATTTTAAAAATTGAAAAACATCATCCAGGCATCATTTCAAGACGAAACGGGTCAGGACAGGCCCAAAAAATGAGAACAAAAATAATTTCCTTCCTACCGTTCGAACCCGGCACGAGTCAGAAAATTCAAAAATAAATGCAAAAAAATGTTAAAAATTAAAAAATATCTTCCAGGCTTCATTTCAAGACGAAACGGGTCAGGAGAGGCCGAAAAATTGGGAACAAAAATAATTTCCTTCCTATCCGTTCGAACTCAACCCGAGCTAGAAAATTCAAAAAATAAATGCAATGAAATTCTAAAAATTAAAAAACATCACCCAGGGTTCATTTTAAGGCCATACGGGCCAGGATAGGCCGAAAAATAGAGAACAAAAATAATTTCCTTCCTACCCGTTCGAAACCGGCCCGAGTTCGAAAATTGTAAAATAAATGCAAAATAATTTTAAAAATTGAAAAACATCATCCAGGCATCATTTCAAGACGAAACGGGTCAGGATAGGCCGAAAAAATGTGAACAAAAATAATTTCCTTCCTATCCGTTCGAACCCGACCCGAGCTAGAAAATTCAAAAAATAAATGCAAAAAAATTCTAAAAATTAAAAAACATCATCCAGGGTTCATTTCAAGACCATACGGGCCAGGATAGGCCGGAAAATAGAGAACAAAAATAATTTCCTTCCAACCCGTTCGAAACCGGCCCGAGTTCCAAAATTCTAAAATAAATGCAAAAAAATTTTAAAAATTAAAAAACATCATCCAGGCTTCATTTCAAGACGAAACAGATCAGGACAGGCCGAAAAATTGAGAACAAAAATAATTTCCTTCCCAACCGTTCGAACCCGGCCCGAGTTAGAAAATTCTAAAATAAATATAGTAAAATTTTAAAAATTAAAAAACATCATCCAGGCATCATATCAAGATAAAACGGGTCAGGAGAGGCCGAAAAATTGAGAACAAAAATAATTTCCTTCCTATCCGTTCGAACCCGACCCGAGCTAGAAAATTCAAAAAATAAATGCAAAGAAATTCTAAAAATTAAAAAACATCACCCAGGGTTCATTTTAAGACCATACGGGCCAGGATAGGCGAAAAATAGAGAACAAAAATAATTTCCTTCCAACCCGTTCGAAACCGGCCCGAGTTCCAAAATTCTAAAATAAATGCAAAAAAATTTTAAAAATTAAAAAACATCATCCAGGCTTCATTTCAAGACGAAACAGGTCAAGGCAGGCCGAAAAATTGAGAACAAAAATAATTTCCTTCCCAACCGTTCGAACCCGGCCCGAGTTAGAAAATTCTAAAATAAATGTAATAAAATTTTAAAAATTAAAAAACATCATCCAGGCATCATTTCAAGATAAAACGGGTCAGGACAGGCCAAAAAATTGAGAACAAAAATAATTTCCTTCCTATCCGTTCGAACCCGACCCGAGCTAGAAAATTCAAAAAATAAATGCAAAAAAATTCTAAAAATTAAAAAACATCATCCAGGGTTCATTTCAAGACAATACGGGCCAGGATAGGCTGAAAAATAGAGAACAAAAATAATTTCCTTCCAACCCGTTCGAAACCGGCCCGAGTTCGAAAATTCTAAAATAAATGCAAAAAAATTTTAAAAATTAAAAAACATCATCCAGGTTTCATTTCTAGACGAAACGGGTCAGGACAGGCCGAAAAATTGAGAAACAAAAATAATTTCCTTCCTTTCCGTTCTAACCCGACACGAGCTAAAAAATTCAAAAAATAAATGCAAAAAAATTTTAAAATTCAAAAAACATCATCCAGGCTTCATTTCAAGACGAAACGGGTCAGCACAGACCGATAAATCGAGGACAAAAAAATTTCCTTCCTATCCGTTCGAACCCGACACGAGTTAGAAAATTCAAAAATAAATGCAAAAAAATTTTAAAAATTTAAAACATCATCCAGGCTTCATTTCTAGACGAAACGGGTCAGGACAGGCCGAAAAATTGAGAACAAAAATAATTTCCTTCCTCTCCGTTCTAACCCGACACGAGCTACAAAATTCAAAAAATAAATGCAAAAAAATTTTAAAAATCAAAAAACATCATCCAGGCTTCATTTCAAGACGAAACGGGTCAGCACAGACCGATAAATCGAGGACAAAAAAAATTTCCTTCCTATCCGTTCGAACCCGACACGAGTTAGAAAATTCAAAAATAAATGCAAAAAAATTTTAAAAATTAAAAAACATCATCCAGGCTTCATTTCAAGACGAAACGGGTCAGCACAGACCGATAAATCGAAGACAAAAAAAATTTCCTTCCTATCCGTTCGAACCCGACACGAGTTAGAAAATTCAAAAATAAATGCAAAAAAATTTTAAAAATTAAAAAATATCATCCAGGCTTCATTTCAAGACGAATCGAGTCAGGAGAGGCCGAAAAATTGAGAACAAAAATAATTTCCTTCCTATCCGTTCGAACCCGACCCGAGCTAGAAAATTCAAAAAATAAATGCAAAGAAATTCTAAAAATTAAAAAACATCACCCAGGGTTCATTTTAAGACCATACGGGCCAGGATAGGCCGAAAAATAGAGAACAAAAATAATTTCCTTCCAACCCGTTCGAAACCGGCCCGAGTTCCAAAATTCTAAAATAAATGCAAAAAAATTTTAAAAATTAAAAAACATCATCCAGGCTTCATTTCAAGACGAAACAGGTCAAGGCAGGCCGAAAAATTGAGAACAAAAATAATTTCCTTCCCAATCGTTCGAACCCGGCCCGAGTTAGAAAATTCTAAAATAAATGTAATAAAATTTTAAAAATTAAAAAACATCCTCCAGGCATCATTTCAAGATAAAACGGGTCAGGACAGGCCAAAAAATTGAGAACAAAAATAATTTCCTTCCTATCCGTTCGAACCCGACCTGAGCTAGAAAATTCAAAAAATAAATGCAAAAAAATTCTAAAAATTAAAAAACATCATCCAGGGCTCATTTCAAGACAATACGGGCCAGGATAGGCTGAAAAATAGAGAACAAAAATAATTTCCTTCCAACCCGTTCGAAACCGGCCCGAGTTCGAAAATTCTAAAATAAATGCAAAAAAATTTTAAAAATTAAAAAACATCATCCAGGTTTCATTTCTAGACGAAACGGGTCAGGACAGGCCGAAAAATTGAGAAACAAAAATAATTTCCTTCCTTTCCGTTCTAACCCGACACGAGCTACAAAATTCAAAAAATAAATGCAAAAAAATTTTAAAATTCAAAAAACATCATCCAGGCTTCATTTCAAGACGAAACGGGTCAGCACAGACCGATAAATCGAGGACAAAAAAAATTTCCTTCCTATCCGTTCGAACCCGACACGAGTTAGAAAATTCAAAAATAAATGCAAAAAAATTTTAATAATTAAAAAACGTCATCCAGGCTTCATTTCAAGACGAAACGGGTCAGCACAGACCGATAAATCGAGGACAAAAAAAATTTCCTTCCTATCCGTTCGAACCCGACACGAGTTAGAAAATTCAAAAATAAATGCAAAAAAATTTTAAAAATTAAAAAATATCATCCAGGCTTCATTTCAAGATGAATCGGGTCAGGAGAGGCCGAAAAATTGAGAACAAAAATAATTTCCTTCCTATCCGTTCGAACCCGACCCGAGCTAGAAAATTCAAAAAATAAATGCAAAGAAATTCTAAAAATTAAAAAACATCACCCAGGGTTCATTTTAAGACCATACGGGCCAGGATAGGCCGAAAAATAGAGAACAAAAATAATTTCCTTCCAACCCGTTCGAAACCGGCCCGAGTTCCAAAATTCTAAAATAAATGCAAAAAAATTTTAAAAATTAAAAAACATCATCCAGGCTTCATTTCAAGACGAAACAGATCAGGACAGGCTGAAAAATTGAGAACAAAAATAATTTCCTTCCCAACCGTTCGAACCCGGCCCGAGTTAGAAAATTCTAAAATAAATATAGTAAAATTTTAAAAATTAAAAAACATCATCCAGGCATCATATCAAGATAAAACGGGTCAGGACAGGCCGAAAAATTGAGAACAAAAATAATTTCCTTCCTATCCGTTCGAACCCGACCCGAGCTAGAAAATTCAAAAAATTAATGCAAAAAAATTCTAAAAATTAAAAAACATCATCCAGGGTTTATTTAAAGACAATACGGGCCAGGATAGGCTGAAAAATAGAGAACAAAAATAATTTCCTTCCAACCCGTTCGAAACCGGCCCGAGTTCGAAAATTCTAAAATAAATTCAAAAAAATTTTAAAAATTAAAAAACATCATCCAGGCTTCATTTCTAGACGAAACGGGTCAGGACAGGCCGAAAAATTGAGAACAAAAATAATTTCCTTCCTCTCCGTTCTAACCCGACACGAGCTACAAAATTCAAAAAATAAATGCAAAAAAATTTTAAAAATCAAAAAACATCATCCAGGCTTCATTTCAAGACGAAACGGGTCAGCACAGACCGATAAATCGAGGACAAAAAAAATTTCCTTCCTATCCGTTCGAACCCGACACGAGTTAGAAAATTCAAAAATAAATGCAAAAAAATTTTAAAAATTAGAAAACATCATCCAGGCTTCATTTCAAGACGAAACGGGTCAGCACAGACTGATAAATCGAGGACAAAAAAAATTTCCTTCCTATCCGTTCGAACCCGGCCCGAGTTAGAAAATTCTAAAATAAATGCAAAAAAATTTTAAAATTGAAAAACATCATCCAAACATCATTTCAAGACGAAACGGGTCTGGACAGGCCCAAAAAATGAGAACAAAAAAAATTTCCTTCCTACCCGTTCGAACCCGACACGAGTCAGAAAATTCAAAAATAAATGCAAAAAAATGTTAAAAATTAAAAAATATCTTCCAGGCTTCATTTCAAGACGAAACGGGTCAGGAGAGGCCGAAAAATTGGGAACAAAAATAATTTCCTTCCTATCCGTTCGAACTCAACCCGAGCTAGAAAATTCAAAAAATAAATGCAATGAAATTCTAAAAATTAAAAAACATCACCCAGGGTTCATTTTTAGGCCATACGGGCCAGGATAGGCCGAAAAATAGAGAACAAAAATAATTTCCTTCCAACCCGTTCGAAACCGGCCCGAGTTCGAAAATTCTAAAATAAATGCAAAAAAATTTTAAAAATTAAAAAACATCATCCAGGGCTTCATTTCAGACGAAAGGGTCAGGCAGACCGAAAAATTGAGAACAAAAATTAATTCCTTTCCAACCCGTTCGAACCCGGCGCTGAGTTAGAAAATCGAAAATATAATGCAAAAAAATTTGAAAAATTAAAAAACATCATCCAGGCTTATTTCAAGACGAAAAGAGTCAGGAACAGACCGACACAATTGAGAACAAAAAATAATTTCCTTCCTACCCGTTCGACCCGGGCCCGAGAGTTAGAAAAATTCTAAAATTAAATGCCAAAAAAATTTAAAAAATTGAAAAAACATCACCAGGCATCATTTCAAGACGAAACGGGTCAGACAGCCCAAAATGAGAACAAAAATAATTTTCCGTCCTAATCGTCGAACCCGACTCGAGTCAGAAAAAAATTCAAAAATAATTCAAAAAAATGTTATAAGAATTAAAATACTCCAGGCTTCATTTCAAGACGGAAACGGGTCAGGAGAGGCCGAAAAATTGGGAACAAAAATAATTGCCTTTCTATCCGTTCGAACTCAACCCGAGCTAGAAAATTCAAAAAAATAAATGCAATGGGAAATTCGTTGAAAAAATTAAAAAACATCACCCAGGGTCATTTAAGGCCATACGGCCCAGGAGAGGCCGAAAAATTGAGAACAAAAATAATTTCCTTCCTATCCGTTCGAACCCGACTCGAGCTAGAAAATTCAAAAAATAAATGCAAAAAAATTTTAAAAATTGAAAACAGGATCCAATCTTCATTACAAGACGATACGGGTCAGCACAGGCCGAAAAATCGAGAACAAAAAAAATTTCCTTCCTATCCGTTCGAACCCGACACGAGTTAGAAAATTCAAGAATAAATGCAAAAAAAATCTAAAAATTAAAAAAACAACATCCAGGGTTCATTTTCAAGGCCATACGGGCCAGGATAGGCCGAAAAATAGAGAACAAAAATAATTTCCTTCCAACCCGTTCGAACCCGGCCTGAGTTAGAAAATTAGAAAACAAATGCAAAAAAATTTTAAAAATTAAAAAAACAATCATCCAGGCTTCATTCAAGACCCTCCAGGACAGACCGAAAAATTTGGACCAAAAATAATTTCCTTCCCTACCGTTGAACCCGGGCCGAGTTAGAAAATTAGAAAGATTAATGTTAAAAAAAATTCTAAAAATTAAAAAATATCGTCCAGGGATTCCATTGAGGGACCATACAGTCCAGGACAGGCCGAAAATTGAGAAACAAAAATAATTCCTTCAACCCGTCAACCCGCCCCCGAGTTAGAAAATCGAAAATTAAATGCAAAAAAATTTTAAAAAATTCAAAACATTCATCCAGGCTTCATTCAAGATTAAACGGGGTCAGAACGAACCGAAAAATCTTGAGAACCAAAAATAATTTTCCTTCCTACCCGTTCGTTACCCGGCCCCGAGCTTAGAAAATCGAATAATAAATGCTAAAAAATTTTAAAAATTAAAAACTCATCCAGGGCTCACTTCAAGACGAAACGGGTTAGGAAACCATACGAAAAATTGAGAACAAAAAAAATTTCCTTCGTACCCGTTCGACACGCGGGCCGAGTTAGAAATTCGGAAAAAAATGCAATAAAATCTAAAAATTTAAAACACATCATCCAGGGTTCATTTCAAGACCATACGGGCCAGGATAGGCCGAAAAAATGAGAACAAAAAATAAATTGTCCTTCCTACCTGTTCGAAACCGGCCCGAGTTCGAAAATTCTAAAATAAATGCAATAAAATTTTTAAAATTAAAAAACATCATCCAGGCTTCATTTCAAGACGAAACGGGTCAGGACTGGCCGAAAAATTGAGAACAAAAATAATTTCCTTCCTCTCCGTTCGAACCCGACCCGAGCAAGAAAATTCAAAAAATAAATGCAAAAAAATTCTAAAAATTAAAAAACATCATCCAGGGTTCATTTCAAGACCATACGGGCCCGGATAGGCCGAAAAATTGAGAACAAAAATAATTTCCTTCCTATCCGTTCGAACTCGACACGAGTTAGAAAATTCAAAAAATAAATGCAAAAAAATTCTAAAAATTACAAAACATCATCCCGGCTTCATTTCAAGACCATAGAGGCTAGGATAGGCCGAAAAATAGAGAACAAAAATAATTTCCTTCCTATCCATTCGAAACAGGCCCGAGTGAGGAAATTCGAAAATAAATGCAAACAAATTTTAAAAATTAAAAAACATCATCCAGGCTTCATTTCAAGACGAAACGGGTCAGGACAGACCGAAAAATTGAGAACAAAAATAATTTCCTTCCTACCCGTTCGAACCCGGGCCGAGTTAGAAAATTCGAAAATAAGTGTAAAAAAATTCTAAAAATTAAAAAATATCGTCCAGGGTTCATTTCAAGACCATACAGTCCAGGATAGGCCGAAAAATAGAGAACAAAAATAATTTCCTTCCTACCCGGTCGAACCCGCCCCGAGTTAGAAAATTCGAAAATAATTGCAAAAAAATTTTAAAAATTCAAAAACATCATCCAGGCTTCATTTCAAGATGAAACGGGTCAGCACATACCGAAAAATTGAGAACAAAAA
>NW_022155423.1:0-8239 GCF_001633185.2 Quercus lobata | reverse complement strand
AAATTTTAAAAATTAAAAAACATCATCCAGGCTTCATTTCAAGACAAAACGGGTCAGGACACACCGAAAAATTGAGAACAAAAATAATTTCCTTCCTACCCGTTCGAACCCGGCCCGAGTTTGAAAATTATTAAATAAATGCAAAAAAATTTTAAAAATTAAAAAACATCATCCAGGCTTCATTTTAACACAAAACGGGTCAGGACACACCGAAAAATTGAGAACAAAAATAATTTCCTTCCTACCCGTTCGAACCCGGCCCGAGTTAGAAAATTATTAAATAAATGCAAAAAAATTTTAAAAATTAAAAAACATCATCCAGGCTTCATTTCAAGAAGAAAAGGGTCAGGACAGCCTGAAAAAATTAGAACAAAAATAATTTCCTTCCTATCCGTTCGAACCCGACCCGAGCTAGAAAATTCAAAAAATAAATGTAAAAAAATTTTAAAAATTGAAAAACATCATCCAAGTTTCATTTGAAGACCATACGGGCCAGGATAGGCCGAAAAATAGAGAACAAAAATAATTTCCTTCCTACCTGTTCAAAACCGACCCGAGTTCGAAAATTCAAAAATAAATGCAAAAAAATTTTAAAAATTAAAAAACATCATCCGGGCTTCATTTCAAAACGAAACGGGTAAGGACAGGCCGAAAAATTGATAACAAAAATAATTTCCTTCCTATCCGTTCGAACCCGACCCGAGCCAGAAAATTCAAAAAATAAATGCAAAAAAATTTTAAAAATTAAAAAACATCATCCAGGCTTCCATTCAAGACGAAACGGGTTAGGACAGGCCGAAAAATCGAGACCAAAAAAAATTTCCTTCCAATCCGGTCGAACCCGACACGAATTAGAAAATTCTTAAATAAATGCAAAAAAATTTTAAAAATTAAAAAACATTATCCAGGCTTCATTTCAAGACGAAACGGGTCAGGACAGGCCGAAAAATTGAGAACAAAAATAATTTCCTTCCTATCCGTTCGAACCCGACAAATACGGGCCAGGATAGGCCGAAAAATAGAGAACAAAAATAATTTCCATCCTACCCGTTCGAACCCGGCCCGAGTTAGAAAAATCTTAAATAAATGCAAAAAAATTTTAAAAATTAAAAAACATCATCCAGGCTTCATTTCAAGACGAAACGGGTCAGGACAGGCCGAAAATTTGAGAACAAAAATAATTTCCTTCCTATCCGTTCGAACCCGACCCGAGCTAGAAAATTCAAAAAATAAACGCAAAAAAATTCTAAAAATATAAAAACATCATCCAGGCTTCATTTCAAGACGAAACGGGTCAGGACAGGCCGAAAAATTGAGAACAAAAACAATTTCCTTCCTATCCGTTCGAACCCGACCCGAGCTAGAAAATTTAAAAAATAAATGCAAAAAAATTCTAAAAATTAAAAAACATCATCCAGGGTTCATTTCAAGACCATACGGGCCAGGATAGGCCGAAAAATAGAGAACTAATATAATTTCCTTCCTACCCGTTCGAACCCGGCCCGAGTTAGAAAAATCTTAAATAAATGCAAAAAAATTTTAAAAATTAAAAAACATCATCCAGGCTTCATTTCAAGACGAAACGGGTCAGGACAGGCCGAAAAATTGAGAACAAAAATAATTTCCTTCCTATCCGTTCGAACCCGACCCGAGCTAGAAAATTCAAAAAATAAACGCAAAAAAATTTTAAAAATATAAAAACATCATCCAGGCTTCATTTCAAGACGAAACGGGTCAGAACAGGGCGAAAAATTGGGAACAAAATTAATTTCCTTCCTACCCGTTCGAACCCGGCCCGAGTTCGAAAATTCTAAAATAAGTGCAAAAAAATTTTAAAAAATAAAAAACATCATCCAGGCTTCATTTCAAGACGAAACGGGTCAGACAGGCCGAAAAATTGAGAACAAAAATTAATTTCGTTCCGTTCGTTCGAACGCGACCCGGGCTAGAAAATTCAAAAAATAAATGCAAAAAAATATTAAAAATTAAAAAACATCATCCAGGCTTAATTTCAGGACGAAACGGGTTAGCACAGGCCGAAAAATCGAGAACAAAAAAAATTTCCTTCCTATCCGTTCGAACCCGACACGAGTTAGAAAATTCAAAAAATAAATTGAAAAAAAATTCTAAAAATTAAAAAATATCATCCACGGTCCATTTCAAGACCATACAGGCCAGGATAGGCCGAAAAATAGAGAACAAAAATAATTTCCTTCCTACCCGTTCGAACCCGGCCCGAGTTAGAAAATTCGAAAAACATGCAAAAAAATTTTAAAAATTTAAAAACATCATGCCAGGTTCATTTCAAGACCCAAACGGTCCAGGACACCCGAAGAAATTGAGGAAACAAAAATAGTTCCTTCCTACCGTTGTCGAACCCGACACTGAGTTTAGAAAATTCAAAAAATAAATTGAAACAAACTCTAAAAATTAAAAAATATCATCCAGGGTCCATTTCAAGACCATACAGGCCAGGATAGGCCGAAAAATAGAGAACAAAAATAATTTCCTTCCTACCCGTTTGAACCCGGCCCGAGTTAGAAAATTCGAAAAAACATGCAAAAAAATTTTAAAAATTAAAAAACATCATCCAGGCTTCATTTCAAGACAAAACGGGGTTCAGGACACACCGAAAAATTGAGAACAAAATTGCCTTCCTACCCGTTCGAACCCGGCCCGAGTTCAGAAAATTATTAATAAATGCAAAAAATTTTAAAAATTAAAAACATCATTCCAGGCTTCATTTCAAAACGAAAGGGTCAGGACAGGCCGGAAAAATTGAGAACAAAAATAATTTCCTTCCTATCCGTTCAACCCGACCGAAGCTAGAAAATTCAAAAAAATAACCGCAAAAAAATTTTAAAAATATAAAAACATCATCCAGGCTTCATTTCAAAACGAAACGGGTCAGAACAGGGCGAAAAATTGAGGACAAAATTAATTTCCTTCCTACCCGTTCGAACCCGGCCCGAGTTCGAAAATTCTAAAATAAATGCAAAAAAATTTTAAAAATTAAAAAACATAATCCTGGCTTCATTTCAAGACGAAACGGGTCAGGACAGGCCGAAAAATTGTGAACAAAAATAATTTCCTTCCTATCCGTTCGAACGCGACCCGGGCTAGAAAATTCAAAAAATAAATGCAAAAAAATATTAAAAATTAAAAAACATCATTCAGGCTTCATTTCAAGACGAAACGGGTCAGCACAGGCCGAAAAGTCGAGAACAAAAAAAATTTCCTTCCTATCCGTTCGAACCCGACACAATTTAGAAAATTCAAAAAATAAATGCAAAAAAATTAAGAAAATTAAAAAACATCATCCAGGCTTCATTACAAGACGAAACGGGTAAGGACAGGCCGAAAAATTGAGAACAAAAATAATTTCCTACCTATCCGTTCGAACCCGACACGAGTTAGAAAATTCAAAAAATAAATTGAAAAAAAACTCTAAAAATTAAAAAATATCATCCAGGGTCCATTTCAAAACCATACAGGCCAGGATAGGCCGAAAAATAGAGAACAAAAATAATTTCCTTCCTACCCGTTCGAACCCGGCCCGAGTTAGAAAATTCGAAAAAACATGCAAAAAAATTTTAAAAATTAAAAAACATCATCCAGGCTTCATTTCAAGACAAAACGGGTCAGGACACACCGAAAAATTGAGAACAAAAATAATTTCCTTCCTACCCGTTCGAACCCGGCCCGAGTTAGAAAATTATTAAATAAATGCAAAAAAATTTTAAAAATTAAAAAACATCATCCAGGCTTCATTTCAAGAAGAAAAGGGTCAGGACAGCCTGAAAAAATTAGAACAAAAATAATTTCCTTCCTATCCGTTCGAACCCGACCCGAGCTAGAAAATTCAAAAAATAAATGTAAAAAAATTTTAAAAATTGAAAAACATCATCCAGGTTTCCATTTCAAACGAAACGGGTCAGAACAGGCGAATAATTGAGGGCAAATTAATTTCTTCCTACCCGTCGAACCCGGCCCGAGTTCGAAAATTCAAAAATAAATGCAAAAAATTTTTAAAATTAAAAAACATTCATCCGGGCTTCATTTCAAAACGAACGGGTAGGACAGGCCGAAAATTTTGAGAACAAAAAATAATTTCCTTCCTATCCGTATGCGAAACCACCCGATGCCAGAAAATTCAAAATAAATGCAACCAAAAATTTTAAAAATTAAAAAACATCATCCAGGCTTCCATTCAGACGAAACGGGTTAGGACAGCGCCGAAAAAATCGAGACAAAAAAATCTTCTTCCAATCCGGTCGAACCCGACCGAGTAGAAATTCTTAATAAAATGCAAAAAAAATTTTAAATAATTAAAAACATTATCCAGGCTTCATTTCAAGACGAAACGGGTTCAGGACAGGCCGAAAAATTGAGAACAAAAATAATTTCCTTCCTATCCGTTCGAACCCGACCCGAGCTAGAAAATTTAAAAAATAAATGCAAAAAAATTCTAAAAATTAAAAAATATCATCCAGGGTTCATTTCAAGACCATACGGGCCAGGATAGGCCGAAAAATAGAGAACAAAAATAATTTCCTTCCTACCCGTTCGAACCCGGCCCGAGTTAGAAAAATCTTAAATAAATGCAAAAAAATTTTAAAAATTAAAAAACATCATCCAGGCTTCATTTCAAGACGAAATGGGTCAGGACAGGCCGAAAATTTGAGAACAAAAATAATTTCCTTCCTATCCGTTCGAACCCGACCCGAGCTAGAAAATTCAAAAAATAAACGCAAAAAAATTTTAAAAATTAAAAAACATCATCCAGGCTTCAATTCAAGACGAAACGGTTCAGGAAAGACCGAAAAATTGATAACGAAAATAATTCCCTTCCTACCCGTTCGAACCCGGGCCGAGTTAGAAAATTCGAAAATAAATGCAAAAAAAATTCTAAAAATTAAAAAACATCATTCAGGCTTCATTTCAAGACGAAACGGGTCAGCACAGGCCGAAAAATCGAGAACAAAAAAAATTTCCTTCCTATCCGTTCGAACCCGACATGAGTTAGAAAATTCAAAAAATAAATGCAAAAAAATTTTAAAAATTAAAAAAAATCACCCAGGCTTCATTTCAAGACGAAACGGGTCAGGACAGGCCGAAAAATAGAGAACAAAAATAATTTCCTTCCTACCCGTTCGAACCCGGCCCGAGTTAGAAAATTCGAAAATAAATGCAAAAAAATTCTAAAAAATAAAAAATATCATCCGGGGTTAACTTCATGACCATACGGGCCAGGATAGGCCGAAAAATAGGGAACAAAAATAATTTCCTTCCTACCCGATCGAACCCGGCCCGAGTTAGAAAATTCGAAAATAAATGCAAAAAAATTTTAAAAATTAAAAAACATCATTCAGGCTTCATTTCAAGACGAAACGGTTCAGGAAAGACCGAAAAATTGATAACGAAAATAATTCCCTTCCTACCCGTTCGAACCCGGGCCGAGTTAGAAAATTCGAAAATAAATGCAAAAAAAATTCTAAAAATTAAAAAACAT
This sequence comes from Quercus lobata, assembly GCF_001633185.2. Taxonomy (NCBI): domain Eukaryota; kingdom Viridiplantae; phylum Streptophyta; class Magnoliopsida; order Fagales; family Fagaceae; genus Quercus; species Quercus lobata. The sequence continues at coordinate 2,727 of NW_022155423.1, read as the reverse complement.
CATTTAGGCTTCATTACAAGACGAAACGGGTCAGGACAGGCCGAAAAATTGAGAACAAAAATAATTTCCTTCCAATCCGTTCGAACCCGACCCGAGGTAGAAAATTCAAAAAATAAATGCAAAAAAATTTAAAAATTAAAAAACATCATTCAGGCTTCATTTCAAGACGAAACGGGTCAGCACAGGCCGAAAAATCGAGAACAAAAAAAATTTCCTTCCTATCCGTTCGAACCCGACACGAGTTAGAAAATTCAAAAAATAAATGCAAAAAAATTTTAAAAATTAAAAAAAATCACCCAGGCCTCATTTCAAGACGAAACGGGTCAGGACAGGCCGAAAAATTGAGAACAAAAATAATTTCCTTCCTATCCGTTCGAACCCGACCCGAGCTAGAAAATTCAAAAAGTAAATGCAAAAAAATTTTAAAAATTAAAAAACATCATCCAGGCTTCATTTCAAGAAGAAAAGGGTCAGGACAGCCTGAAAAAATTAGAACAAAAATAATTTCCTTCCTATCCGTTCGAACCCGACCCGAGCTAGAAAATTCAAAAAATAAATGCAAAAAAAATTTAAAAATTAAAAAACATCATTCAGGCTTCATTTCAAGACGAAACGGGTCAGCACAGGCCGAAAAGTCGAGAACAAAAAAAATTTCCTTCCTATCCGTTCGAACCCGACACGATTTAGGGAAAAATTCAAAAATAAATGCAAAAAAATTAAAAAATTAAAAAATATCATCCAGGGCTTCGTACAAGACGAAAGCCGGGTTAAGGGACAGCCAGAAAAAAATGAGAACAAAAATAATTCTCCTCCTACTCCGTTCGAACCCGGACACGATTAAAAATTTCAAAATAATTTGAAAAAAAAACTCTGAAAAATTAAAAAATATCATCCAGAGTCCATTCAAGACCAATCACAGGCCAGGGATAGGCCGAAAAATAGGAGAACAAAAATAATTCCTCTCCTACCCGTTCGAACCCGCCCGATTAGAAAATTCGAAAAAAAATGCAACAAAATTTTAAAAATTAAAAAACTCATGCCAGGCTTCATTTTCAGGACAAACGGGTCAGGACACACCGAAAATTGGGAACAAAAATTTAATTTCCTTACCTACCCAGTTCGAACCCGGCCCGGTTAGAAAATTTATTAAATAAATGCAAAAAAATTTTAAAAAATTAAAAAAACATCATCCAGGCTTCATTTCAAGAAGAAAAGGGTCAGGAAAAACAACCAGCCTGAAAAAATTAGACAAAATAATTTCCTTCCTGTCCTATCGTTCGAACCGACCCGAGCTAGAAAATTCAAAAAATAAATGTAAAAAAATTTTAAAAATTGAAAAACATCATCCAGGTTTCATTTGAAGACCATACGGGCCAGGATAGGCCGAAAAATAGAGAACAAAAATAATTTCCTTCCTACCTGTTCAAAACCGGCCCGAGTTCGAAAATTCAAAAATAAATGCAAAAAAATTTTAAAAATTAAAAAACATCATCCGGGCTTCATTTCAAAACGAAACGGGTAAGGACAGGCCGAAAAATTGATAACAAAAATAATTTCCTTCCTATCCGTTCGAACCCGACCCGAGCCAGAAAATTCAAAAAATAAATGCAAAAAAATTTTAAAAATTAAAAAACATCATCCAGGCTTCCATTCAAGACGAAACGGGTTAGGACAGGCCGAAAAATCGAGACCAAAAAAAATTTCCTTCCAATCCGGTCGAACCCGACACGAATTAGAAAATTCTTAAATAAATGCAAAAAAATTTTAAAAATTAAAAAACATTATCCAGGCTTCATTTCAAGACGAAACGGGTCAGGACAGGCCGAAAAATTGAGAACAAAAATAATTTCCTTCCTATCCGTTCGAACCCGACAAATACGGGCCAGGATAGGCCGAAAAATAGATAACAAAAATAATTTCCTTCCTACCCGTTCGAACCCGGCCCGAGTTAGAAAAATCTTAAATAAATGCAAAAAAATTTTAAAAATTAAAAAACATCATCCAGGCTTCATTTCAAGACGAAACGGGTCAGGACAGGTCGAAAATTTGAGAACAAAAATAATTTCCTTCCTATCCGTTCGAACCCGACCCGAGCTAGAAAATTCAAAAAATAAACGCAAAAAAATTCTAAAAATATAAAAACATCATCCAGGCTTCATTTCAAGACGAAACGGGTCAGGACAGGCCGAAAAATTGAGAACAAAAACAATTTCCTTCCTATCCGTTCGAACCCGACCCGAGCTAGAAAATTTAAAAAATAAATGCAAAAAAATTCTAAAAATTAAAAAACATCATCCAGGGTTCATTTCAAGACCATACGGGCCAGGATAGGCCGAAAAATAGAGAACTAATATAATTTCCTTCCTACCCGTTCGAACCCGGCCCGAGTTAGAAAAATCTTAAATAAATGCAAAAAAATTTTAAAAATTAAAAAACATCATCCAGGCTTCATTTCAAGACGAAACGGGTCAGGACAGGCCGAAAAATTGAGAACAAAAATAATTTCCTTCCTATCCGTTCGAACCCGACCCGAGCAAGAAAATTCAAAAAATAAACGCAAAAAAATTTTAAAAATATAAAAACATCATCCAGGCTTCATTTCAAAACGAAACGGGTCAGAACAGGGCGAAAAATTGGGAACAAAATTAATTTCCTTCCTACCCGTTCGAACCCGGCCCGAGTTCGAATTTTCTAAAATAAATGCAAAAAAATTTTAAAAATTAAAAA
>NW_022155422.1:0-8239 GCF_001633185.2 Quercus lobata | reverse complement strand
TCCTGACCCGTTTTCATATGAATGAGCTGGTGATTGTTTTTTTTAATTTTTAAAATTTTTTTTCTTATTTTTTGTTTTAACTCGGGTCGGGTCGAACGAGATAGGAATGAATCTTTTTTTTTCCTCTCTATTTGGTTTGTCCTGACCCGTTTCGTCTTTTTGAAATTGATCCTGGATGATGTTTTTTAATTTTTAAAATTTTTTGCATTTATTTTTAATTTTGTACTCGGGACGGGGTTCAAACGGATAGGATGAAATTTTTTTTTAGTTCTCTTTTTTCGCCTGTCCTGACCGTTTCGTCTTGAAATGAAGCCTGGATGATGTTTTGTAATTTTTAGAATTTTTTTGCATTTATTTTTGAATTTTCTAACTCGGGTCGGGATCGAACGAATAGGAATGGAATTTTTTTTGTTCTCTATTTTTCGGCCTGTCCTGTCCCGTTTCATCTTGAAATGAAGCCTGGATGTTGTTTTTTAATTTTTAAAATTTTTTTGCATTTATTTTTGAATTTTCTAACTCGAGTCTGGTTCGAACGGAAAGAATGAATTTTTTTTTATTCTCTATTTTTTGGCCTTTCCTGACCCGTTTCGTCTTGAAATGAAACCCGGATGATGTTTTGTAATTTTTAGAATTTTTTTGCATTTATTTTTGGATTTTCTAACTGGTCTAGGGTTTCAAAAACAATAGGGAATAAAATTTTTTTTTGTCTTATTGTTTCGGCCTGTACTATCACGTTTCGTCCTGAAATGAAGCCATCATGTTGTTTTTAATTTTAGAATTTTTTTGCATTATTTTTGAATTTTATAACTCGGGTCGGGTTCGAAGGAAGGAATGAAATTTTTTTTATTCTCTGATTTTTCGACCTTGTTCTGAACCCGTTCGTCTTGAATGTGAAGCCTGGATTCTCTATTTTTCGACCTGTCCTGACCCGTTTCGTCTTGAAATGAAGCCTGGATGTTGTTTTTTAATTTTTAAAATTTTTTTGCAGTTATTTTTGAATTTTCTAACTCGAGTCTGGTTCGAACGGAAAGAATGAATTTTTTTTTATTCTCTATTTTTTGGCCTTTCCTGACCCGTTTCGTCATGAAATGAGGCCCGGATGATGTTTTGTAATTTTTAGAATTTTTTTGCATTTATTTTTGAATTTTATATCTCGGGTCGGGTTCGAACGGATAGGAATGAAATTTTTTTGTTCTCTATTTTTCGGCCTGTCCTGACCCGTTTCGTCTTGAAATGAAGCCCGGATGATGTTTTGTAATTTTTAGAATTTTTTTGCATTTATTTTTGAATTTTCTAACTCGGGTCGGGATCGAACGAATAGGAATGAAATTTTTTTGTTCTCTATTTTTCGGCCTGTTTCATCTTGAAATGAAGCCTGGATGTTGTTTTTTAATTTTTAAAATTTTTTTTCATTTATTTTTGAATTTTCTAACTCGAGTATGGTTCGAAAGGAAAGAATGAATTTTTTTTTATTCTCTATTTTTTGGCCTTTCCTGACCCGTTTCGTCTTGAAATGAAGCCTTGATGATGTTTTGTAATTTTTAGAATTTTTTTGCATTTATTTTTGAATTTTCTAACTCGGGTCGGGTTTGAACGGATAGGAATGAATTTTTTTTTTATTCTCTATTCTTTGGCCTTTCCTGACCCGTTTCGTCTTGAAATGAAGCCCGGATGATGTTTTGTAATTTTTAGAATTTTTTTGCATTTATTTTGGAATTTTCTAACTCGTGTCGGGTTCGAATAGATAGGAAAGAAATTTTTTTTATTCTCTATTTTTTGGCCTTTCCTGACCCGTTTCGTCTTGAAATGAAGCCCGGATGTTGATGTTTCTAATTTTTAGAATTTTTTGCATTTTTTTTTTAATTTTCTTAACTCGTTGTCGGGGTTCAAACGGATTAGGAATTGAAATTTTTTTTGTTCTCTATTTTCGGCCATGTACTGTCACGTTTCGTCCTGAAATGAAGCCTTCATGTGTTTTTTTAATTTTTTAGAATTTTTTTTGCATTTATTTTTGAATTTTCTAACTCGGGTTCGGGATCGGACGCGATAGGAATGAAATTTTTTTGTTCTCTATTTTTCGGCCTGTCCTTGACCCGTCATCTTGAAATGAAGCCTGGATGTTGTTTTTTAATTTTTAGAATTTTTTTGCATTTATTTTTGAATTTTCTAACTCGAGTCGGGTTCGAACGGATAGGAATGAAATTTTTTTTATTCTCTATTTTTTGGCCTTTCCTGACCCGTTTCGTGTTCAAATGATGCCCGGATGATGTTTTGTAATTTTTAGAATTTTTTTGCATTTATTTTTAAATTTTCTAACTCGGGTCGGGTTTGAACGGATGGGAATGAAATTTTTTTTATTCTCTATTTTTCGGCCTGTCCTGATCCGTTTCATCTTGAAATGAAGCCCGAATGATGTTTTGTAATTTTTAGAATTTTTTTGCATTTATTTTGGAATTTTCTAACTCGGGTCGGGTTCGAATAGATAGGAATGAAATTTTTTTTATTCTCTATTTTTTGGCCTTTCCTGGCCCGTTTCGTCTTGAAATGAAGCCCGGATGATGTTTTGTAATTTTTGGAATTTTTTTGCATTTTTTTTTGAATTTTCTAACTCGGGTCGGGTTCAAACAGATAGGAATAAAATTTTTTTTGTTCTCTATTTTTCGGCCTGTACTGTCACGTTTCGTCCTGAAATGAAGCCTTCATGTTGTTTTTTAATTTTTAGAATTTTTTTGCATTTATTTTTGAATTTTATAACTCGGGTCGGGTTCGAACGGATAGGAATGAAATTTTTTTTGTTCTCTATTTTTCGGCCTGTCCTGACCCGTTTCATCTTGAAATGAAGCCTGGACAATGTTTTTCAATTTTTACAATTTTTTTGCATTTATTTTTGAATTTTTAACTCGAGTCGGGTTCGAACGGAAAAGAATTGAAATTTTTTTTGTTATCTATTTTCTGCCATGTCCTGACCCGTTTGTCTTGGAAGAAAGCCGGATGATATTTTGTAATTTTTAGAATTTGCATTTATTTTGAAATTTCATAACTCGGGTCGGGGGTTCGAACGGATAGGAATGAAATTTTTTTTAATTCTCATTTTTCGACCTGTCCTGACCCGTTTCGTCTTGAAATGAAGCCTGGATGTTGTTTTTTAATTTTAAAAATTTTTTTGCATTTATTTTTGAATTTTCTAACTCGAGTCTGGTTCGAACGGAAAGAATGAATTTTTTTTATTCTCTATTTTTTGGCCTTTCCTGACCCATTTCGTCTTGAAATGAAGCCCGGATGATGTTTTGTAATTTTTAGAATTTTTTTGCGTTTATTTTTGAATTTTATAACTCGGGTCAGGTTTGAACGGATAGGAATGAAATTTTTTTTGTTCTCTATTTTTCGGCCTGTCCTGACCCGTTTCGTCTTGAAATGAAGCCAGGATGTTGTTTTTTAATTTTTAAAATTTTTTTGCAGTTATTTTTGAATTTTCTAACTCGAGTCTGGTTCGAACGGAAAGAATGAATTTTTTTTTATTCTCTATTTTTTGGCATTTCCTGACCCGTTTCGTCATGAAATGAAGCCCGGATGATGTTTTGTAATTTTTAGAATTTTTTTGCATTTATTTTTGAATTTTATATCTCGGGTCGGGTTCGAACGGATAGGAATAAAATTTTTTTTGTTCTCTATTTTTCAGCCTGTCCTGACCCGTTTCGTCTTGAAATGAAGCCCGGATGATGTTTTGTAATTTTTAGAATTTTTTTGCATTTATTTTTGAATTTTCTAACTTGAGTCGGGTTCGAACGGAAAGAATGAATTTTTTTTTATTCTCTATTTTTTGGCCTTTCCTGACCCGTTTCATCTTGAAATGAAGCCCGGACAATGTTTTTCAATTTTTACAATTTTTTTGCATTTATTTTTGAATTTTCTAACTCGAGTCGGGTTCGAACGGAAAGAATGAAATTTTTTTTGTTATCTATTTTTCTGCCTGTCCTGACCCGTTTCGTCTTGAAATGAAGCCCGGATGATGTTTTGTAATTTTTAGAATTTTTTTGCATTTATTTTTGAATTTTCTAACTCGAGTCGGGTTCGAACGGAAAGAATGAATTTTTTTTTATTCTCTATTTTTTGGCCTTTCCTGACCCGTTTCGACTTGAAATGAAGCCCGGATGATGTTTTGTACTTTTTAGAATTTTTTTGCATTTATTTTTGAATTTTCTAACTCGGGTCGGGTTTGAACGGATGGGAATGAAATTTTTTTTATTCTCTATTTTTCGGCCTGTCCTGATCCGTTTCATCTTGAAATGAATCCCGGATGATGTTTTGTAATTTTTAGAATTTTTTTGCATTTATTTTGGAATTTTCTAACTCGGGTCGAGTTCGAATAGATAGGAATGAAATTTTTTTTATTCTCTATTTTTTGGCCTTTCCTGACCCGTTTCGTCTTGAAATGAAGCCCGGATGATATTTTGTAATTTTTAGAATTTTTTTGCATTTTTTTTTGAATTTTCTAACTCGGGTCGGGTTCAAACAGATAGGAATAAAATTTTTTTTGTTCTCTATTTTTCGGCCTGTACTGTCACGTTTCGTCCTGAAATGAAGCCTTCATGTTGTTTTTTAATTTTTAGAATTTTTTTGCATTTATTTTTGAATTTTATAACTCGGGTCGGGTTCGAACGGATAGGAATGAAATTTTTTTTGTTCTCTAATTTTCGGCCTGTCCTGACCCGTTTCATCTTGAAATGAAACCTGGACAATGTTTTTCAATTTTTACAATTTTTTTGCATTTATTTTTGAATTTTCTAACTCGAGTCGGGTTCGAACGGAAAGAATGAAATTTTTTTTTTTATCTATTTTTCTGCCTGTCCTGACCCGTTTCGGTCTTGAAAATGAACCCGATGATGTTTTGTAATTTTTAGAATTTTTTTGCATTTATTTTTGAATTTTCTAACTCGAGTCGGGTTCGAACGGAAAGGAATGAAATTTTTTTTTATTCTTCTATTTTTTGGCCTTTCCTGACCCGTTTCGACTTGAAATGAAGCCCGGATGATGTTTTGTAATTTTTAGAATTTTTTTGCATTTATTTTTGAATTTTCTAACTCGGGTCGGGTTTGAACGGATAGGAATGAATTTTTTTTTTATTCTCTATTCATTGGCCTTTCCTGACCCGTTTCGTCTTGAAATGAAGCCCGGATGATGTTTTGTAATTTTTAGAATTTTTTTGCATTTATTTTGAATTTTCTAACTCGGGTCGGGTTTGAACGGATGGGAATGAAATTTTTTTTATTCTCTATTTTTCGGCCTTTCCTGATCCGTTTCATCTTGAAATGAATCCCGGATGATGTTTTGTAATTTTTAGAATTTTTTTGCATTTATTTTGGAATTTTCTAACTCGGGTCGAGTTCGAATAGATAGGAATGAAATTTTTTTTATTCTCTATTTTTTGGCCTTTCCTGACCCGTTTCGTCTTGAAATGAAGCCCGGATGATATTTTGTAATTTTTAGAATTTTTTTGCATTTTTTTTTGAATTTTCTAACTCGGGTCGGGTTCAAACAGATAGGAATAAAATTTTTTTTGTTCTCTATTTTTCGGCCTGTACTGTCACGTTTCGTCCTGAAATGAAGCCTTCATGTTGTTTTTTAATTTTTAGAATTTTTTTGCATTTATTTTTGAATTTTATAACTCGGGTCGGGTTCGAACGGATAGGAATGAAATTTTTTTTGTTCTCTAATTTTCGGCCTGTCCTGACCCGTTTCATCTTGAAATGAAGCCTGGACAATGTTTTTCAATTTTTACAATTTTTTTGCATTTATTTTTGAATTTTCTAACTCGGGTCGGGTTCGAACGAATAGGAATGAAATTTTTTTGTTCTCTATTTTTCGGCCTGTCCTGACCCGTTTCTTGAAATGAAGCCTGGATGTTGTTTTATAATTTTTAAAATTTTTTTGCATTTATTTTTGAATTTTCTAACTCGAGTCGGGTTCGAACGGAAGGAATGAAATTTTTTTTATTCTCTATTTTTTGGCCTTTCCTGACCCGTTTCGTGTTCAAATGATGCCCGGATGATGTTTTGTAATTTTTAGAATTTTTTTGCATTTATTTTTGAATTTTCTAACTCGGGTCGGGTTTGAACGGATGGGAATGAAATTTTTTTTATTCTCTATTTTTCGGCCTGTCCTGATCCGTTTCATCTTGAAATGAAGCCCGAATGATGTTTTGTAATTTTTAGAATTTTTTTGCATTTATTTTGGAATTTTCTAACTCGGGTCGGGTTCGAATAGATAGGAATGAAATTTTTTTTATTCTCTATTTTTTGGCCTTTCCTGACCCGTTTCGTCTTGAAATGAAGCCCGGATGATGTTTTGTAATTTTTGGAATTTTTTTGCATTTTTTTTTGAATTTTCTAACTCGGGTCGGGTTCAAACAGATAGGAATAAAATTTTTTTTGTTCTCTATTTTTCGGCCTGTACTGTCACGTTTCGTCCTGAAATGAAGCCTTCATGTTGTTTTTTAATTTTTAGAATTTTTTTGCATTTATTTTTGAATTTTATAACTCGGGTCGGGTTCGAACGGATAGGAATGAAATTTTTTTTGTTCTCTAATTTTCGGCCTGTCCTGACCCGTTTCATCTGGAAATGAAGCCTGGACAATGTTTTTCAATTTTTACAATTTTTTTGCATTTATTTTTGAATTTTCTAACTCGAGTCGGGTTCGAACGGAAAGAATGAAATTTTTTTTGTTATCTATTTTTCTGCCTGTCCTGACCCGTTTCGTCTTGAAATGAAGCCCGGATGATGTTTTGTAATTTTTAGAATTTTTTTGCATTTATTTTTGAATTTTCTAACTCGAGTCGGGTTCGAACGGAAAGAATGAATTTTTTTTTATTCTCTATTTTTTGGCCTTTCCTGACCCGTTTCGACTTGAAATGAAGCCCGGATGATGTTTTGTAATTTTTAGAATTTTTTTGCATTTATTTTTGAATTTTCTAACTCGGGTCGGGTTTCAACGGATGGGAATGAAATTTTTTTTATTCTCTATTTTTCGGCCTGTCCTGATCCGTTTCATCTTGAAATGAAGCCCGGATGATGTTTTGTAATTTTTAGAATTTTTTTGCATTTATTTTGGAATTTTCTAACTCGGGTCGAGTTCGAATAGATAGGAATGAAATTTTTTTTATTCTCTATTTTTTGGCCTTTCCTGACCCGTTTCGTCTTGAAATGAAGCCCGGATGATGTTTTGTAATTTTTAGAATTTTTTTGCATTTTTTTTTGAATTTTCTAACTCGGGTCGGGTTCAAACAGATAGGAATAAAATTTTTTTTGTTCTCTTTTTTCGGCCTGTACTGTCACGTTTCGTCCTGAATGAAGCCTTCATGTTGTTTTTAATTTTTAGAATTTTTTTTGCATTTATTTTTGAATTTTATAACTCGGGTCGGGTTCGAACGGATAGGAATGAAATTTTTTTTGTTCTCTATTTTTCGGCCTGTCCTGACCCGTTTCGTCTTGAAATGAAGCCCGGATGATTTTTGTAATTTTTAGAATTTTTTTGCATTTATTTTTGAATTTTCTAACTCGGGTCGGGATTCGAACGAATAGGAATGAATTTTTTTTTGTTCTCTATTTTTCGGCCTGTCCTGACCGTTTCGTCTTGAAATGAAGCCCGGATGTTTTTTTTTAATTTTTAAAATTTTTTTGCATTTATTTTTGAATTTTCTAACTCGGGTCGGGTTCGAACGGATAGGAATGAAATTTTTTTTATTCTCTATTTTTCGGCCTTTCCTGACCCGTTTCGTCTTGAAATGAAGCCCGGATGTTGTTTTTTAATTTTTAATATTTTTTTGCATTTATTTTTGAATTTTCTAACTCGAGTCTGGTTCGAACGGAAAGAATGAATTTTTTTTATTCTCTATTTTTTGGCCTTTCCTGACCCGTTTCGTCTTGAAATGAAGCCCGGATGATTTTTTGTAATTTTTAGAATTTTTTTGCATTTTTTTTTGAATTTTCTAACTCGGGTCGGGTTCAAACGGATAGGAATGAAATTTTTTTTGTTCTCTATTTTTCGGCCTGTACTGTCACGTTTCGTCCTGAAATGAAGCCTTCATGTTGTTTTTTAATTTTTAGAATTTTTTTGCATTGATTTTTGAATTTTATAACTCGGGTCGGGTTCGAACGGATAGGAATTAAATTTTTTTTGTTCTCTATTTTTCGGCCTGTCCTGACCCGTTTCATCTTGAAATGAAGCCTGGACAATGTTTTT
>NW_022155421.1:0-8252 GCF_001633185.2 Quercus lobata | reverse complement strand
TTTTCTTGCCCGGGTTGAATATGAACAGATTTCGGGACTAAAACTTTTTTCTCTCTTTCTCGGCCTATCTCATCCCATTTTGGCTAAAAATAATACCGGAAAGAGGTTTTTTAATTTTTTGAACTTTTTTGCAATTTCTTTCGGAATTTTCCTGCCCGGGTCGAGCATGGGCGGAATTCGGGGCTAAAATTTATTTCTCGCTTTCTTGGCATATGTCATCCCGTTTTGGCTAAAAATAATGCTGGAAAGAGGTTTTTTAATTTTTTTGCAATTTCTTTCGGAATTTTCTTACCAGGGTCGAGTATGAACGGAATTCGGGACTAAAATTTTTTTCTCGTTTTCTCGGCCTATCTCATCCCGTTTTGGCTAAAAATAATGCCGGAGAGAGGTTTTTTAATTTTTTGCAATTCCTTTCGGAATTTTCTTGCCCGGGTCGAGTACAGACGGAATTCGGGACAAAAATTTTTTCCTCTCTTTCTCAGCCTATCTCATCCTGTTTTCGCTAAAAATAATGCCGGAAATAGGTTTTTAATTTTTTTGCTATTTTTTTCGGAATTTTCTTGCCCGGCTCGGGTACGAACGGAATTGGGGACTAAAATTTTTTTTTTTCTCTTTCTCGGCCTCTCTCAACCCTTTTTGGATAGAAATAATACCGGAAAGAGGTTTTTTAATTTTTTGAATTTTTTTGCAATTTCTTTCAGAATTTTCTTGCCCAGGTCGAGTATGGACGGAATTCGAGACTAAAATTTTTTTCTCGCTTTCTTGGCATATTTCATCCGTTTTGGCTAAAAATAATGTTGGAAAGAGGTTTTTTAATTTTTTAATTTTTTTGCAATTTATTTCGGAATTTTCTTACCAGGGTTGAGTATGAACGGAATTCGGGACTAAATTTTTTTTCTCATTTTCTCGGCCTGTCTCATCCCATTTTGACTAAAAATAATGCCGGAGAGAGGTTTTTTAATTTTTTGAATTTTTTTGCAATTTCTTTCGGAATTTTCTTGCCCGGGACGAGTATGGACGGAATAAGGGACTAAAATTTCTTCCTCACTTTCTTGGCCTATCTCATCCCGTTTTGGTTAAAAATAATGCCGCAAAGAGGCCTTTTAATTTTTACAATTTTTTTGCTATTTTTTCGGAATTTTCTTGCTCGGGTCGAGTATGAACGAAATTCGGGTCTAAAATTTTTTTCTCGCTTTCTCGGCCTATCTCATCCCCGTTTTGGCTAAAAATAACGCAGGAAATAGGTTTTTGAATTTTTTTGCTATTTTTTCGGAATTTTCTTTCCCGGGTCGAGCATGAACGGAATTCGGGACTAAAATTATTTTCTCGCTTTCTCGGCCTATCTCATCCCTTTTTGGCTAAAAATAATACTGGAAATAGGTTTTTTGAATTTTTTTGCTATTTTTTGGGAATGTTCTTGCCCTGGTCGAGTATTAACGGGATTCGAGACTAAAATTTTTTTCTCACTTTCTCAGCCTATCTCACCCCGTTTTGGCTAAAACTAATGCCGGGGAGAGGTTTTTCAATTTTTTGATTTTTTTTGCGAATTTTTCGGAATTTTCTTGCCCGGGTTGAATATGAACAGATTTTCGGGACTAAAACTTTTTTCTCTCTTTCTCGCCTATCTCATCCCATTTTGGCTAAAAATAATACCGGAAAGAGGTTTTTTAATTTTTTGAACTTTTTTGCAATTTCTTTCGGAATTTTCCTACCCGGATCGAGCATGGACGGAATTCGGGGCTAAAATTTTTTTCTCGCTTTCTTGGCATATGTTCATCCCGTTTTGGCTAAAAATAATGCTGGAGAGGTTTTTTTAATTTTTTTGCAATTTCTTTCGGAATTTTCTTACCAGGGTCGAGTACGAACGGAATTCGGGACTAAAATTTTTTTCTCGTTTTCTCGGCCTATCTCATCCCGTTTTGGCTAAAAATAATGCCGGAGAGAGTTTTTTAATTTTTTTGCAATTTCTTTCGGAATTTTCTTGCCCGGGTCGAGTACGGACGGAATTCGGGACTAAAATTTTTTCCTCGCTTTCTCGGCCTATCTCATCCCGTTTTGGCTAAAAATAATGCCGGAAATAGCTTTTTTAATTTTTTTGCAATTTATTTCGGAATTTTCTTACCAGGGTCGAGTATGAACGGAATTCGGGACTAACATTGTTTTCTCATTTTCTCGGCCTATCTCATCCCGTTTTGACTAAAAATAATGCCGGAGAGAGGTTTTTTAATTTTTTGAATTTTTTTGCAATTTCTTTCGGAATTTTCTTGCCCGGGACGAGTATGGACGGAATACGGGACTAAAATTTTTTCCTCACTTTCTTGGCCTATCTCATCCCGTTTTGGCTAAAAATAATGCCGCAAAGAGGTCTTTTAATTTTTACAATTTTTTTGCTATTTTTTCGGAATTTTCTTGCTCGGGTCGAGTATGAACGGAATTCGGGTCTAAAATTTTTTTCTCGCTTTCTCGGCCTATCTCATCCCCGTTTTGGCTAAAAATAACGCAGGAAATAGGTTTTTGAATTTTTTTGCTATTTTTTCGGAATTTTCTTTCCCGGGTCGAGCATGAACGGAATTCGGGACTAAAATTTTTTTCTCGCTTTCTCGGCCTATCTCATCCCTTTTTGGATAAAAATAATACTGGAAATAGGTTTTTGAATTTTTTTGCTATTTTTTGGGAATGTTCTTGCCCTGGTCGAGTATTAACGGGATTCGAGACTAAAATTTTTTTCTCACTTTCTCGGCCTATCTCACCCCGTTTTGGCTAAAACTAATGCCGGGGAGAGGTTTTTCAATTTTTTGAATTTTTTTGCGAATTTTCTTGCCCGGGTCGAATATGAACAGATTTCGGGACTAAAACTTTTTTTTCTCTTTCTCGGCCTACCTGATCCGGTTTTGGCTAAAAATAATACCGGAAAGAGGTTTTATAATTTTTGAATGTTTTTGCAGTTTCTTTCGGAATTTTCTTGCCCGTGTCGAGTATGGACGGAATTCGGGGCTAAAATTTTTTCCTCGCTTTCTCGGTCTATCTCATCCCGTTTTGGCTAAAAATAATGCTGGAAAGAGGTTTTTTTAATTTTTTTGCAATTTCTTTCGGAATTTTCTTACCAGGGTCGAGTATGAACGGAATTCGGGACTAAAATTTTTTTCTCGTTTTCTCGGCCTATCTCATCCCGTTTTGGCTAAAAATAATGCCGGAGAGAGGTTTTTTAATTTTTTGCAATTCCTTTCGGAATTTTCTTGCCCGGGTCGAGTACAGACGGAATTCGGGACAAAAATTTTTTCCTCTCTTTCTCGGCCTATCTCATCCTGTTTTCGCTAAAAATAATGCCGGAAATAGGTTTTTTAATTTTTTTGCTATTTTTTTCGGAATTTTCTTGCCCGGCTCGGGTACGAACGGAATTGGGGACTAAAATTTTTTTTTTTTCTCTTTCTCGGCCTCTCTCAACCCTTTTTGGATAGAAATAATACCGGAAAGAGGTTTTTTAATTTTTTGAATTTTTTTGCAATTTCTTTCAGAATTTTCTTGCCCAGGTCGAGTATGGACGGAATTCGAGACTAAAATTTTTTTCTCGCTTTCTTGGCATATTTCATCCGTTTTGGCTAAAAATAATGTTGGAAAGAGGTTTTTTAATTTTTTAATTTTTTTGCAATTTATTTCGGAATTTTCTTACCAGGGTTGAGTATGAACGGAATTCGGGACTAAATTTTTTTTCTCATTTTCTCGGCCTGTCTCATCCCATTTTGACAAAAAATAATGCCGGAGAGAGGTTTTTTAATTTTTTGAATTATTTTGCAATTTCTTTCGGAATTTTCTTGCCCGGGACGAGTATGGACGGAATAAGGGACTAAAATTTTTTCCTCACTTTCTTGGCCTATCTCATTCCGTTTTGGCTAAAAATAATGCCGCAAAGAGGCCTTTTAATTTTTACAATTTTTTTGCTATTTTTTCGGAATTTTCTTGCCCGGGACGAGTATGGACGGAATACGGGACTAAAATTTTTTCCTCACTTTCTTGGCCTATCTCATCCCCGTTTTGGCTAAAAATAATGTCGCAAAGAGGTCTTTTAATTTTTACAATTTTTTTGCTATTTTTTCGGAATTTTCTTGCTCGGGTCGAGTATGAACGGAATTCGGGTCTAAAATTTTTTTCTCGCTTTCTCGGCCTATCTCATCCCCGTTTTGGCTAAAAATAACGCAGGAAATAGGTTTTTGAATTTTTTTGCTATTTTTTCGGAATTTTCTTTCCCGGGTCGAGCATGAACGGAATTCGGGACTAAAATTATTTTCTCGCTTTCTCGGCCTATCTCATCCCTTTTTGGCTAAAAATAATACTGGAAATAGGTTTTTGAATTTTTTTGCTATTTTTTGGGAATGTTCTTGCCCTGGTCGAGTATTAACGGGATTCGAGACTAAAATTTTTTTCTCACTTTCTCGGCCTATCTCACACCGTTTTGGCTAAAACTAACGCCGGGGAGAGGTTTTTCAATTTTTTGAATTTTTTTGCGAATTTTCTTGCCCGGGTCGAATATGAACAGATTTCGGGACTAAAACTTTTTTTTCTCTTTCTCGGCCTATCTGATCCGGTTTTGGCTAAAAATAATACCGGAAAGAGGTTTTATAATTTTTGAATGTTTTTGCAGTTTCTTTCGGAATTTTCTTGCCCGTGTCGAGTATGGACGGAATTCGGGGCTAAAATTTTTTCCTCGCTTTCTCGATCTATCTCATCCCGTTTTGGCTAAAAATAATGCTGGAAAGAGGTTTTTTTAATTTTTTTAATTTTTTTGCAATTTCTTCGGAATTTTCTTACCAGGGTCGAGTATGAACGGAATTCGGGACTAAAATTTTTTTCTCGTTTTCTCGGCCTATCTCATCCCGTTTTGGCTAAAAATAATGCCGGAGAGAGGTTTTTTAATTTTTTGCAATTCCTTTCGGAATTTTCTTGCCCGGGTCGAGTACAGACGGAATTCGGGACAAAATTTTTTTCCTCTCTTTCTCGGCCTATCTCATCCTGTTTTCGCTAAAAATAATGCCGGAAATAGGTTTTTTTAATTTTTTTGCTATTTTTTTCGGAATTTTCTTGCCCGGCTCGGGTACGAACGGAATTGGGGACTAAAATTTTTTTTTTTCTCTTTCTCGGCCTCTATCAACCCTTTTTGGATAGAAATAATACCGGAAAGAGGTTTTTTAATTTTTTGAATTTTTTTGCAATTTCTTTCAGAATTTTCTTGCCCAGGTCGAGTATGGACGGAATTCGAGACTAAAATTTTTTTCTCGCTTTCTTGGCATATTTCATCCGTTTTGGCTAAAAATAATGTTGGAAAGAGGTTTTTTAATTTTTTAATTTTTTTGCAATTTATTTCGGAATTTTCTTACCAGGGTTGAGTATGAACGGAATTCGGGACTAAATTTTTTTTCTCATTTTCTCGGCCTGTCTCATCCCATTTTGACTAAAAATAATGCCGGAGAGAGGTTTTTTAATTTTTTGAATTTTTTTGCAATTTCTTTCGGAATTTTCTTGCCCGGGACGAGTATGGACGGAATAAGGGACTAAAATTTCTTCCTCACTTTCTTGGCCTATCTCATCCCGTTTTGGCTAAAAATAATGCCGCAAAGAGGCATTTTAATTTTTACAATTTTTTTGCTATTTTTTCGGAATTTTCTTGCTCGGGTCGAGTATGAACGAAATTCGGGTCTAAAATTTTTTTCTCGCTTTCTCGGCCTATCTCATCCCCGTTTTGGCTAAAAATAACGCAGGAAATAGGTTTTTGAATTTTTTTGCTATTTTTTCGGAATTTTCTTTCCCGGGTCGAGCATGAACGGAATTCGGGACTAAAATTATTTTCTCGCTTTCTCGGCCTATCTCATCCCTTTTTGGCTAAAAATAATACTGGAAATAGGTTTTTGAATTTTTTTGCTATTTTTTGGGAATGTTCTTGCCCTGGTCGAGTATTAACGGGATTCGAGACTAAAATTTTTTTCTCACTTTCTCAGCCTATCTCACCCCGTTTTGGCTAAAACTAATGCCGGGGAGAGGTTTTTTTCAATTTTTTGAATTTTTTTGCGAATTTTTTCGGAATTTTCTTGCCCGGGTTGAATATGAACAGATTTCGGGACTAAAACTTTTTTCTCTCTTTCTCGGCCTATCTCATCCCATTTTGGCTAAAAATAATACCGGAAAGAGGTTTTTTAATTTTTTGAACTTTTTTGCAATTTCTTTCGGAATTTTCCTGCCCGGGTCGAGCATGGACGGAATTCGGGGCTAAAATTTTTTTCTCGCTTTCTTGGCATATGTCATCCCGTTTTGGCTAAAAATAATGCTGGAAAGAGGTTTTTTAATTTTTTTGCAATTTCTTTCGGAATTTTCTTACCAGGGTCGAGTATGAACGGAATTCGGGACTAAAATTTTTTTCTCGTTTTCTCGGCCTATCTCATCCCGTTTTGGCTAAAAATAATGCCGGAGAGAGGTTTTTTTAATTTTTTGCAATTTCTTTCGGAATTTTCTTGCCCGGGTCGAGTACGGACGGAATTCGGGACTAAAATTTTTTCCTCGCTTTCTCGGCCTATCTCATATCCCGTTTTGGCTAAAAATAATGCCGGAAATAGCTTTTTTAATTTTTTTGCAATTTATTTCGGAATTTTCTTACCAGGGTCGAGTATGAACGGAATTCGGGACTAACATTGTTTTCTCATTTTCTCGGCCTATCTCATCCCGTTTTGACTAAAAATAATGCCGGAGAGAGGTTTTTTAATTTTTTGAATTTTTTTGCAATTTCTTTCGGAATTTTCTTGCCCGGGACGAGTATGGACGGAATACGGGACTAAAATTTTTTCCTCACTTTCTTGGCCTATCTCATCCCGTTTTGGCTAAAAATAATGCCGCAAAGAGGTCTTTTAATTTTTACAATTTTTTTGCTATTTTTTCGGAATTTTCTTGCTCGGGTCGAGTATGAACGGAATTCGGGTCTAAATTTTTTTTCTCGCTTTCTCGGCCTATCTCATCCCCGTTTTGGCTAAAAATAACGTAGGAAATAGGTTTTTGAATTTTTTTGCTATTTTTTCGGAATTTTCTTTCCCGGGTCGAGCATGAACGGAATTCGGGACTAAAATTTTTTTCTCGCTTTCTCGGCCTATCTCATCCCTTTTTGGATAAAAATAATACTGGAAATAGGTTTTTGAATTTTTTTGCTATTTTTTGGGAATGTTCTTGCCCGGGTCGAGTATTAACGGGATTCGAGACTAAAATTTTTTTCTCACTTTCTCGGCCTATCTCACCCCGTTTTGGCTAAAACTAATGCCGGGGAGATGTTTTTCAATTTTTTGAATTTTTTTGCGAATTTTCTTGCCCGGGTCGAATATGAACAGATTTCGCGACTAAAACTTTTTTTTCTCTTTCTCGGCCTACCTGATCCGGTTTTGGCAAAAAATAATACCGGAAAGAGGTTTTATAATTTTTGAATGTTTTTGCAGTTTCTTTCGGAATTTTCTTGCCCGTGTCGAGTATGGACGGAATGCGGGGCTAAAATTTTTTCCTCGCTTTCTCGGTCTATCTCATCCCGTTTTGGCTAAAAATAATGCTGGAAAGAGGTTTTTTTAATTTTTTTAATTTTTTTGCAATTTCTTCGGAATTTTCTTACCAGGGTCGAGTATGAACGGAATTCGGGACTAAAATTTTTTTCTCGTTTTCTCGGCCTATGATGCCGTTTTGCCTAAAAATAATGCCGGAGTGAGGTTTTTTAATTTTTTGCAATTCCTTTCGGAATTTTCTTGCCCGGGTCGAGTACAGACGGAATTCGGGACAAAAATTTTTTCCTCTCTTTCTCGGCCTATCTCATCCTGTTTTCGCTAAAAATAATGTCGGAAATAGGTTTTTTAATTTTTTTGCTATTTTCTTCGGAATTTTCTTGCCCGGCTCGGGTACGAACGGAATTGGGGACTAAAATTTTTTTTTTTTCTCTTTCTCGGCCTCTCTCAACCCTTTTTGGATAGAAATAATACCGGAAAGAGGTTTTTTAATTTTTTGAATTTTTTTGCAATTTCTTTCAGAATTTTCTTGCCCAGGTCGAGTATGGACGGAATTCGAGACTAAAATTTTTTTCTCGCTTTCTTGGCATATTTCATCCGTTTTGGCTAAAAATAATGCCGGAGAGAGGTTTTTTTAATTTTTTGCAATTTCTTTCGGAATTTTCTTGCCCGGGTCGAGTACGGACGGAATTCGGGACTAAAATTTTTTCCTCGCTTTCTCGGCCTATCTCA
>NW_022155420.1:0-8257 GCF_001633185.2 Quercus lobata | reverse complement strand
ACGGGATGAGATATGCCGAAAAAGGGAAAACAAAATTTTATTGCCGAATTCCGTTCATACTCGACACGGGCAAGAAAATTCCGAAAAAAATAGTAAAAAAATTACAAAAATTATAAAACCCCTTCTCGGCATTATTTTTAGCCAAAACGGGATGAGATTGGTCGAAAAAGTGAAATCAAAATTTTAGTCCCGAATTCCGTCCATACTCGACACGGGGAAGAAAATTCCGAAAAAAATAGTAAAAAAATTCAAAAAATTATACAACCTCTTCCCGGCATCATTTTTATCCAAAACGGGATGAGATAGGCTGAAAAAGTGAAATCAAAATTTCAGTCCCGAATTCCGTTCATACTCGACCCGGGCAAGAAAATTCCGAAAAACATAGTACAAATATTCAAAAAAAATTTAAAACCTCATCCCGGCATTATTTTTAGCAAAAACGGGATGAGATATGCCGAAAAAGAGAAAAAAATTTTAGTCCCGAATTCCGTCCATACTCGACCCGGGCAAGAAAATTCCGAAAAAAATAGTAAAAAATTTCAAAAAATTAATAAAACGTCTTCCCGGCATTATTTTTAGACAAAACGGGATGAGATAGGCCGAAAAAGTGAAATCAAAATTTTAGTCCCGAATTCCGTTCATACTCGACCCGGGCAAGAAAATTCCGAAAAACATAGTACAAAAATTCAAAAAATTTTGAAACCTCTTCTCGGCATTATTTTTAGCCAAAACAGGATGAGATAGGCCAAAAAAGTGAAATCAAAATTTTAGGCCCGAATTCCGTTCATACACGACCCCGGCAAGTAAATTCCGAAAAAAACAGTAAAATAGTTCAAAAAATTATAAAACCTCTTCCCGGCATTATTTTTAGCGAAACGGGATGAGATATGCCGAAAAAGAGAAAAAAAATTTTAGTGCCGAATTCCGTTCATACTCCACACGGGCAAGAAAATTCCGAAAAAAATAGTAAAAAAATTACAAAAATTATAAAACCCCTTCTCGGCATTATTTTTAGCCAAAACGGGATGAGATTGGTCGAAAAAGTGAAATCAAAATTTTAGTCCCGAATTCCGTTCATACTCGACCCGAGCAAGTAAATTCCGAAAAAAACAGTAAAAAAGTTCAAAAAACTATAAAACCTCTTCCTGGCATTATTTTTAGCGAAAACGGGATGAGATATGCCGAAAAAGAGAAAACAAAATTTTAGTCCCGAATTCCGTCCATACTCGACCCGGGCAAGAAAATTCCGAAAAAAATAGTAAAAAATTTCAAAAAATTATAAAACGTCTTCCCGGCATTATTTTTAGACAAAACGGGATGAGATAGGCCGAAAAAGTGAAATCAAAATTTTAGTCCCGAATTCCGTCCATACTCGACCCGGGCAAGAAAATTCCGAAGAAAATAGTAAAAAAGTTCAAAAAATTATAAAACGTCTTCCCGGCGTTATTTTAGCCAAAACAGGATGAGATAGGCCGAAAAAGTGAAATCAAAATTTTAGTCCCGAATTCCGTTCATACTCGACCCGGGCAAGAAAATTCCGAAAAAATAGTAAAAATATTAAAAAAATTTTAAAACCTCTTCCCGGCATTATTTTTAGCCAAAACGGGATGAGATATGCCGAAAAAGAGAAAACAAAATTTTAGTCCCGAATTCCGTTCATACTCGACCCGGGAAAAAAAATTCTGAAAAAAATTGTAAAAAAATTCAAAAAATTGTAAGACCTATTCTCGGCATTATTTTTAGCGAAAACGGGATGAGATATGCCGAAAAAGAGAAAACAAAATTTTATTTCCGAATTCCGTTCATACTCGACCCGGGCAAGAAAATTCCGAAAAAAATAGTAAAAAAATTCAAAAAATTATAAAACCCCTTCCCGACATTATTTTTAGCCAAAACGGGGATGAGATAGGTCGAAAAAGTGAAATCAAAATTTTAGTCCCGAATTCCGTTCATACTCGACCCTGGCAAGAAAATTCCAAAAAAAATAGTAAAAAAATTCAAAAAATTATAAAACCTCTCTCCGGCATTATTTTTAGCCAAAACAGGATGAGATAGGCCGAAAAAGTGAAATCAAAATTTTAGTCCCGAATTCCGTTCATACTCGACCCGGGCAAGAAAATTCCGAAAAAATAGTAAAAATATTCAAAAAAATTTAAAACCTCATCCCGGCATTATTTTTAGCAAAAACGGGATGAGATATGCCGAAAAAGGGCAAACAAAATTTTAGTGCCGAATTCCGTTCATACTCGACACGGGCAAGAAAATTCCGAAAAAAATAGTAAAAAAATTACAAAAATTATAAAACCCCTTCTCGGCATTATTTTTAGCCAAAACGGGATGAGATTGGTCGAAAAAGTGAAATCAAAATTTTAGTCCCGAATTCCGTCCATACTCGACACGGGGAAGAAAATTACGAAAAAAATAGTAAAAAAATTCAAAAAATTATAAAACCTCTTCCCGGCATCATTTTTATTCAAAACGGGATGAGATAGGCTGAAAAAGTGAAATCAAAATTTCGGTCCCGAATTCCGTTCATGCTCGACCCGGGCAAGAAAATTCCGAAAAACATAGTACAAATATTCAAAAAATTTTAAAACCTCATCCTGGCATTATTTTTAGCAAAAACGGGATGAGATATGACGAAAAAGGGAAAACAAAATTTTAGTCCCGAATTCCGTTCATACTTTACCCGGGCAAGAAAATTCCGAAAAAAATAGAAAAAAAATTCAAAAAATTTTAAAACCTCTTCTCGGCATTATTTTTAAACAAAACGGGATGAGATAGGTCGAAAAAGTGAAATCAAAATTTTAGTCCCGAATTCCGTTCATACTAGACCCGGACAAGTAAATTTCGAAAAAAATAGTAAACAAATTCAAAAAATTATAAAACCTCTTCCCGGCATTATTTTTAGCCAAAACAGGATGAGATAGGCCGAAAAAGTGAAATCAAAATTTTAGTCCCGAATTCCGCTCATACTAGACCCGGACAAGTAAATTTCGAAAAAAATAGTAAACAAATTCAAAAAATTATAAAACCTCTTCCTGGCATTATTTTTAGCAAAAACGGGTTGAGATATGCCGAAAAGGAGAAAACAAAATTTTAGTCCCGAATTCCGTTCATACTAGACCCGGACAAGAAAATTTCGAAAAAAATAGTAAACAAATTCAAAAAATTATAAAACCTCTTCCTGGCATTATTTTTAGCAAAAACGGGTTGAGATATGCCGAAAAGGAGAAAACAAAATTTTAGTCCCGAATTCCGTTCATACTCGGCCTGGGAAAGAAAATTCTGAAAAAAATAGTAAAAAAATTCAAAAAATTATAAAACCTCTTCCCGGAAATATTTTTCGCCAAAACGGGATGAGATAGGCCGAAAAAGTGAGAACAAAATTTTAGTCCCGAATTCCGTTCATACTCGACCCGGGAAAAAAAATTCCGAAAAAAATAGTAAAAAAATTCAAAAAACTATAAAACCTCTTCCCGGCAGTATTTTCAGCAAAAACGGGATGAGAGATGCCGAAAAAGAGAAAAAAAAAATTTTAGTCCCGAATTCCGTTCATACTCGACCCGGGAAAAAAAATTCAAGAAATTGTAAAACCTATTCTCCGCATTATTTTTAGCAAAAACGGGATGAGATATGCCGAAAAAGAGAAAACAAAATTTTAGTCCCGAATTACGTTCATACTCAACCCGGGCAAGAAAATTCCGTAAAAAATAGTAAAAAAATTCAAAAAATTATAAAACCACTTCTCGGCAATATTTTTAGCCAAAACGAGATGAGATAGGCCGAAAAAGTGAAATCAAAATTTTAGTCCCAAATTCCGTTCATACTCTACCCGGGCAAGAAAATTCCAAAAAAAATAGTAAAAAAATTCAAAAAAATTTGAAACCTCTTCTCGGCATATTTTAGCAAAGGGATGAGATAGGCTGAAAAAGTGAAATCAAAATTTCAGTCCCGATTCCGTTCAAATCGACCGGGCAAGAAAATTCCGAAAATATTACAAAATTCAAAAAATTATAAACTCTTCCCGGCATCATTTTTAGCAAAACGGGATGAGATAGGCTGAAAAGTGAATCAAAATTTTAGTCCCGAATTCCGTTCATACTCGACCGGGGAAGAAAATCCAAAAAAATAGTAAAAAATTCAAAAAATTATAAAATCTTCCCGGCATTATTTTTAGCCAAAACGGGATGAGATATGCCGAAAAAGAGAAAACAAAATTTTAGTCCCGAATTCCGTACATACTCGACCCGGGAAAGAAAATTCCGAAAAAAATAGTAAAAAAGTTCAAAAAATTATAAAACCTCATCCCGGCATTATTTTTAGCAAAAACGGGATGAGATATGCCGAAAAAGGGAAAACAAAATTTTAGTCCCGAATTCCGTTCATACTCTACCCTGGCAAGGAAATTCCGAAAAAAATAGTAAAAAAATTCAAAAAATTATAAAACCTCTTCCCGGAACCATTTTTAGCCAAAACGGGATGAGATAGGCTGAAAAAGTGAAATCAAAAATTTCAGTCCCGAATTCCGTTCATACTCGACTCGGGCAAGAAAATTCCGAAAAAAATAGTAAAAAAATTCAAAAAATTATAAAACCTCTTCCCGGCATCATTTTTATCCAAAACGGGATGAGATATGCCGAAAAAGAGAAAACAAAATTTTAGTTCCGAATTCCGTTCATACTCGACCCGGGCAAGAAAATTCCGAAAGAAATAGAAAAAAAATTCAAAAAATAATAAAACCTCTTCTCGGCATTATTTTTAGCTAAAACGGGATGAGATAGGTCGAAAAAGTGAAATCAAAATTTTAGTCCCGAATTCCGTTCATACACGACCGCGGCAAGAAAATTCCGAAAAAAATAGTAAAAAATTTCAAAAAATTATAAAACGTCTTCCCGGCATTATTTTTAGACAAAACGGGATGAGATAGGCCGAAAAAGTGAAATCAAAATTTTAGTCCCGAATTCCGTCCATACTCGACCCGGGCAAGAAAATTCCGAAGAAAATAGTAAAAAAGTTCAAAAAATTATAAAACGTCTTCCCGGCGTTATTTTAGCCAAAACAGGATGAGATAGGCCGAAAAAGTGAAATCAAAATTTTAGTCCCGAATTCCGTTCATACTCGACCCGGGCAAGAAAATTCCGAAAAAATAGTAAAAATATTAAAAAAATTTTAAAACCTCTTCCCGGCATTATTTTTAGCCAAAACGGGATGAGATATGCCGAAAAAGAGAAAACAAAATTTTAGTCCCGAATTCCGTTCATACTCGACCCGGGAAAAAAAATTCTGAAAAAAATTGTAAAAAAATTCAAAAAATTGTTAAACCTATTCTCGGCATTATTTTTAGCGAAAACGGGATGAGATATGCCGAAAAAGAGAAAACAAAATTTTATTTCCGAATTCCGTTCATACTCGACCCGGGCAAGAAAATTCCAAAAAAAATAGTAAAAAAATTCAAAAAATTATAAAACCTCTCTCCGGCATTATTTTTAGCCAAAACAGGATGAGATAGGCCGAAAAAGTGAAATCAAAATTTTAGTCCCGAATTCCGTTCATACTCGACCCGGGCAAGAAAATTCCGAAAAAATAGTAAAAATATTCAAAAAAATTTAAAACCTCATCCCGGCATTATTTTTAGCAAAAACGGGATGAGATATGCCGAAAAATGGCAAACAAAATTTTAGTGCCGAATTCCGTTCATACTCGACACGGGCAAGAAAATTCCGAAAAAAATAGTAAAAAAATTACAAAAATTATAAAACCCCTTCTCGGCATTATTTTTAGCCAAAACGGGATGAGATTGGTCGAAAAAGTGAAATCAAAATTTTAGTCCCGAATTCCGTCCATACTCGACACGGGGAAGAAAATTACGAAAAAAATAGTAAAAAAATTCAAAAAATTATAAAACCTCTTCCCGGCATCATTTTTATTCAAAACGGGATGAGATAGGCTGAAAAAGTGAAATCAAAATTTCGGTCCCGAATTCCGTTCATGCTCGACCCGGGCAAGAAAATTCCGAAAAACATAGTACAAATATTCAAAAAATTTTAAAACCTCATCCTGGCATTATTTTTAGCAAAAACGGGATGAGATATGACGAAAAAGGGAAAACAAAATTTTAGTCCCGAATTCCGTTCATACTTTACCCGGGCAAGAAAATTCCGAAAAAAATAGAAAAAAAATTCAAAAAATTTTAAAACCTCTTCTCGGCATTATTTTTAACCAAAACGGGATGAGATAGGTCGAAAAAGTGAAATCAAAATTTTAGTCCCGAATTCCGTTCATACTAGACCCGGACAAGTTAAATTTCGAAAAATAGTAAAAAAATTCAAAAAATTATAAAACCTCTTCCCGGCATTATTTTTAGCCAAAACAGGATGAGATAGGCCGAAAAAGTGAAATCAAAATTTTAGTCCCGAATTCCGCTCATACTAGACCCGGACAAGTAAATTTCGAAAAAAATAGTAAACAAATTCAAAAAATTATAAAACCTCTTCCTGGCATTATTTTTAGCAAAAACGGGTTGAGATATGCCGAAAAGGAGAAAACAAAATTTTAGTCCCGAATTCCGTTCATACTAGACCCGGACAAGAAAATTTCGAAAAAAATAGTAAACAAATTCAAAAAATTATAAAACCTCTTCCTGGCATTATTTTTAGCAAAAACGGGTTGAGATATGCCGAAAAGGAGAAAACAAAATTTTAGTCCCGAATTCCGTTCATACTCGGCCTGGGAAAGAAAATTCTGAAAAAAATAGTAAAAAAATTCAAAAAATTATAAAACCTCTTCCCGGAAATATTTTTCGCCAAAACGGGATGAGATAGGCCGAAAAAGTGAGAACAAAATTTTAGTCCCGAATTCCGTTCATACTCGACCCGGGAAAAAAAATTCCGAAAAAAATAGTAAAAAAATTCAAAAAACTATAAAACCTCTTCCCGGCAGTATTTTCAGCAAAAACGGGATGAGAGATGCCGAAAAAGAGAAAAAAAAAATTTTAGTCCCGAATTCCGTTCATACTCGACCCGGGAAAAAAAATTCAAGAAATTGTAAAACCTATTCTCCGCATTATTTTTAGCAAAAACGGGATGAGATATGCCGAAAAAGAGAAAACAAAATTTTAGTCCCGAATTACGTTCATACTCAACCCGGGCAAGAAAATTCCGTAAAAAATAGTAAAAAAATTCAAAAAATTATAAAACCACTTCTCGGCAATATTTTTAGCCAAAACGAGATGAGATAGGCCGAAAAAGTGAAATCAAAATTTTAGTCCCAAATTCCGTTCATACTCTACCCGGGCAAGAAAATTCCAAAAAAAATAGTAAAAAAATTCAAAAAAATTTGAAACCTCTTCTCGGCATTATTTTTAGCCAAAACGGGATGAGATAGGCTGAAAAAGTGAAATCAAAATTTCAGTCCCGAATTCCGTTCATACTCGACCCGGGCAAGAAAATTCCGAAAAAAATATTACAAAAATTCAAAAAATTATAAAACCTCTTCCCGGCATCATTTTTAGCCAAAACGGGATGAGATAGGCTGAAAAAGTGAAATCAAAATTTTAGTCCCGAATTCCGTTCATACTCGACACGGGGAAGAAAATTCCAAAAAAATAGTAAAAAAATTCAAAAAATTATAAAATCTCTTCCCGGCATTATTTTTAGCGAAAACAGGATGAGATAGGCCGAAAAAGTGAAAACAAAATTTTAGTCCCGAATTCCATTCATACTCGACCCGGGAAAGAAAATTCCGAAAAAAACAGTAAAAAAGTTCAAAAAATTATAAAACCTCTTCCCGACGTTATTTTTAGCGAAAACGGGATGAGATATGCCGAAAAAGAGAAAACAAAATTTTAGTCCCGAATTCCGTACATACTCGACCCGGGCAAGAAAATTCCGAAAAAAATAGTAAAAAAGTTCAAAAAATTATAAAACCTCATCCCGGCATTATTTTTAGCAAAAACGGGATGAGATATGCCGAAAAAGGGAAAACAAAATTTTAGTCCCGAATTCCGTTCATACTCTACCCTGGCAAGGAAATTCCGAAAAAAATAGTAAAAAAATTCAAAAAATTATAAAACCTCTTCCCGGAACCATTTTTAGCCAAAACGGGATGAGATAGGCTGAAAAAGTGAAATCAAAATTTCAGTCCCGAATTCCGTTCATACTCGACTCGGGCAAGAAAATTCCGAAAAAAATAGTAAAAAAATTCAAAAAATTATAAAACCTCTTCCCGGCATCATTTTTATCCAAAACGGGATGAG
>NW_022155419.1:0-8261 GCF_001633185.2 Quercus lobata | reverse complement strand
TTTTTAACCAAAACGGGATGATATAGGTGAAAAAAGTGAAATCAAAATTTTAGTCCCGATTTCCGTTCATACTCGACCCGAGAAAGAAAATTCCGAAAAAAATATTTCAAAAATTCAAAAAATTATAAAACCTCTTCCCGGCATTATTTTAAGCCAAAACGGGATGATATAGACGAAAAAAGTGAAAACAAAATTTTTGTCCCGATTTCCGTTCATACTCGACCCGGGAAAGAAAATTCCGAAAAAAATAGTAAAAAAATTCAAAAAATTATAAAACCTCTTCCCGGCATTATTTTAAGCCAAAACGGGAAGATATACGCCGAAAAAGTGAAAAAATAATTCAGTCCCAATTTCCGTTCTTATTACTCGACCGGGAAAGAAATTCCGAAAAAATAGTATAAAAATTTAAAATTATAAACCTATTCCGGATTTATTCTAGCCCAAACGGGATGAGAGGCGAAAATGTGAAAACGAAATTTTTAGTTCCCGGATCCTGTTCATATCGACCCTGGCAAGAAAATTCCAAAATAGCAAAAAAATTCAAAAAATATAAAACTTCTCCGCCATTTATTTTTAACCAAAATTGGAAGATATAGGCCGAGAAAAAGTGAACAAAATTTTGGTCCCGAATTCCGTCCATTTACTCGAACCGAGAGCAAGAAAATTCAAAAAAATAGTAAAAAATAAAATTCAAAAAATTATTAAAAACCTCTTCCCGGCATTATTTTTACCAAGAAACGAGAAGATATAGCCCAAAAAGTATAGTACAAAAGTTTAGTCCCAAATTCCGTTCATACTCGATCCAGGTAAGAAAATTCAGAAAAAAATCGTAAAATAATTCGAAAAATTTTAAAACCTCTTCCCGACATTATATTTAGCCAAAAGGGGATGAGATAGGCCGGAAAATGAAAATAATATTTTAGTCCCGAATTCCGTTCATACTCGACCCGGGCAAGAAAATTCTGAAAACAATAGGAAAAAAATTCAAAAAATTATAAAACCTATTCTCGGCATTATTTCTAGCCCAAACGGGATGAGATAGGCCGAAAAAGTGAAAACAAAATTTTATTTCCGAATTCCGTTCATACTCGACCCGGGCAAGAAATTCCGAAAACAATAGTAAAAAAATTCAAAAAATTATAAAACCTATTCCCGGCATTATTTTTAGCCAAAACGGGAAGATATAGGCCGATAAAGTGAAAACAAAATTTTAGTCCCGAATTCCGTTCATACTCTACCCGGGCAAGAAAATTCCGAAAACAATTGTAAAAAAATTCAAAAAATTATAAAACATATTTCCGGCATTATTTCAAGCCAAAACGGGAAGATATACGCCGAAAAAGTGAAAACAAAATTTCAGTCCCAAATTCCGTTCATACTCGACCCGGGAAAGAAAATTCCGAATAAAATAGTATAAAAATTCAAAAATTATAAAAAACCTTTTCCCGGTGTTATTTTTTATCAATAACGGGATGAATAGGCCGAAAAGTGAAAACAAAATTTTATTCCGAATTCCGTTCATACTCGACCCGGGCAATAAATCCGAAAACAATAGTAAAAAAAATTCAAAAAATTATAAAACCTATTCCCGGGATTATTTTTAGCCAAAACGGGAAGATATAGGCCAAAAAAGTGAAAACAAAATTTTATTCCCGAATTCCGTTCATACTCGACCCGGGCAAGAAATTCCGAAAACAATAGTAAAAAAATTTAAAAAATTATAAAAACCTATTCCCGGCGTTATTTTTAGCCAAAACGGGAAGATATAGGCCGAAATAGTGAAAACAATATTTTAGTCCCGAATTCCGTTCATACTCGACCCGGGCAAGAAAATTCCGAAAACAATAGGAAAAAAATTCAAAAAATTATAAAACCAATTCCCGGCATTATTTCTAATCCAAACGGGATGAGATAGGCCGAAAAAGTGAAAACAAAATTTTATTTCCGAATTCCGTTCATACTCGACCCGGGCAAGAAATTCCGAAAACAATAGTAAAAAAATTCAAAAAATTATAAAACCTATTCCCGGCATTATTTTTAGCCAAAACGGGAAGATATAGGCCGATAAAGTGAAAACAAAATTTAACTCCCGAATTCCGTTCATACTAGACTCGGGAAAGAAAATTCCGAATAAAATAGTAAAAAAATTCGAAAAATTATAAAACCTCTTCCCTGCATTATTTTTAGCCAAAACGGGATGAGATAGGCCGAAAAAGTGAAAACAAAATTTTATTTCCGAATTCCGTTCATACTCGACCCGGGCAAGAAAATTCCGAAAACAATAGGAAAAAAATTCAAAAAATTATAAAACCAATTCCCGGCATTATTTCTAGCCCAAACGGGATGAGATAGGCCGAAAAAGTGAAAACAAAATTTTATTTCCGAATTCCGTTCATACTCGACCCGGGCAAGAAAATTCCGAAAACAATAGGAAAAAAATTCGAAAAATTTTAAAACCTCTTCCCGGTATTATTTTTATCAATAACGGGATGAGATAGGCCGAAAAAGTGAAAACAATATTTTATTTCCGAATTCCGTTCATACTCGACCCGGGCAATAAATTCCGAAAACAATAGTAAAAAAAATCAAAAAATTATAAAACCTATTCCCGGGATTATTTTTAGCCAAAACGAGAGATTATAGGCCCAAAAAGTATATACAAAATTTAGTCCCAAATTCCGTTCATATCGATCCAGGTAGAAAATTCTAGAAAAAATGTAAAATAATTTCGAAAAAAAATTTTAAACCTTCTTCCCGACATTATATTTAGCCAAAACGGATGAGATAGGCCAAAAATGAAAATAATATTTTATCCCGAATTTCCGATTCATACTCGACCGGGCAAAAAATTCGAAAAAATAGGAAAAAAAATTCAAAAAAATTATAAAACCTATTCTCGGCATTATTTCTAGCCAACGGGATTGAGATAGGCCGAAAAGTGAAACAAAATTTTTATTGCCGATTCCGTCATACTCGACCCGGGCAAAAATTCCGAAAACAATAGTAAAAAAATCAATTATAAACCTTTCCCGGATTATTTTTTACCAAGACGGGAGATATAGGCGAAAGTGAAAAAAATTTGTCCCGAAATCGTTATACTCGACCCCGGGAAGAAATTCGAATAAATAGTATAAAAAAATTCAAAAATTATTAAAACCTATTCCCGGGATTATTTTTAGCCAAAACGGGAAGATATAGGCCAAAAAAGTGAAAACAAAATTTTAGTCCCGAATTCCGTTCATACTCGACCCGGGCAAGAAATTCCGAAAACCATAGTAAAAAAATTTAAAAAATTATAAAAACCTATTCCCGGCGTTATTTTTAGCCAAAACGGGAAGATATAGGCCGAAAAAGTGAAAACAATATTTTAGTCCCGAATTCCGTTCATACTCGACCCGCAAGAAATTCCGAAAACAATAGTAAAAAAATTTTAAAAATTATAAAAACCTATTCCCGGCGTTATTTTTAGCCAAAACGGGAAGATATAGGCCGAAAAAGTGAAAACAATATTTTAGTCCCGAATTCCGTTCATACTCGACCCGGGCAAGAAAATTCCGAAAACAATAGAAAAAAATTCAAAAAATTATAAAACCAATTCCCGACATTATTTCTAGCCCAAACGGGATGAGATAGGCCGAAAAAGTGAAAAAAAAATTTTAGTTCCCGAATCCGCCGTTCATAGATCGACCGGGCAGAAATACCGAAAAACAATAGTAAAACAATTCAAAAAATTTATAAAAACCTATTCCCGGCATATTTAGCCAAAAACGGGAAGATATAGGGCGACAAAGTGAAAAAAAAATTTTAGTCCCGAATTCCGTTTATACTCGACCCGGGCAAGAAAATTCCAAAAAAATAGTAAAAAAATTAAAAAAATTATAAAACCTCTTCCCGGCATTATTTTTCACCAAAACGAGAAGATATAGGTGCAAAAATTATATAAAAAGTTTTAGTCCCAAATTCCGTTCATACTCGTCCAGGCAAGAAAATTCAGAAAAAAATTGTAAAAAATTTCAAAAAATTAGAAAACCACTTCGTGGCAATATTTTTAGGCAGAACGGGATGAGATAGGCCGAAAAAGTGAAAACAAAATTTTAGTCCCGAATTCCGTTAATACTCGACCCGGGCAAGAAAATTCCAAAAATATAGTAAAAAAATTGAAAAAATTAGAAAACCTCTTCCCGGTATTATTTTTAACCAAAACGGAAAAACATAGGCCGAAAAAGTGAAAACAAAATTTTAGTCCCGAATTCCGTTCATACTCGACCCGGGAAAGAAAATTCCGAATAAAACAGTAAAAAAATTCGACAAATTATAAAACTTCTTCCCGGCATTATATTTTGCCAAAACGGGATGAGATAGGCCGAAAAAGTGAAAACAATATTTTAGTCCCGAATTCCGTTCATACTCGACCCGGGCAAGAAAATTCCGAAAACAATAGTAAAAAAATTCAAAAAATAATAAATCCTATTCCCGGCATTATTTCTAGCCAAAACGGGAAGATATAAGCCGAAAAAGTGAAAAAAAAAAATTTATAGTCCCGAATTCCGTTCATACCGACCCGGCAAGAAAAATTTCGGGGAAACAATAGTAAAAAAAATTCCAAAAATTATAAAACATATTCCGGCATCTATTCAAGCCAAAACAGGGAAGAAATATTACGCCGAAAAAGCTGAAAAATAAATAATTCAGTCCAATTTCCGTTCATAACTACGACCCGGGAAAGAAAATTCCGATAAATAAAACAGTAAAAAAATTCGACAATTTTAAAACTTCTTCCCGGATATTACATTAGCCAAACGGGATGAATAGGCCGAAAAGATGAAAAACAATCTTTTAGTCCCGAATTCACGTTCATACTCGACCCGGGCAAGGAAAATCCGAAAACATAAGATAAAAAAATTTCAAAAAATATTAAAACTTTCCCGGCATTATTTCAAGCCAAACAAAGAGAGGAAGAATTACACAAAGTAGAAAAATAAAAATATCAAGTCCCAAATTACCCAGATTAATACTCAGACACCCGGGAAAGAAGAAAATTCCGAATAATAGTAATAAAAATTTAAAAAATTATAAACCTATCCCAGGCAATATATTTCTAGCCAAACGGGATGAGATAGGACAGAAAAGTGAAAAGAAAATTTCAGTCCCGAATTCTGTTCTTACTCGACCCGAGCAAGAAAATTCCGAAAAAAATTGTAAAAAAATTCAAAAAATTATAAAACCTCTTCCAGGCATTATTTCTAGCCAAAACGGGATGAGATAGGACATAAAAGTGAAAACAAAATTTTAGTCCCGAATTCCGTTCAGACTCGACCCGGACAAAAAAATTCCGAAAAAAATAGAAAAAAAATTCAAAAAATTATAAAACCACTTCCGGCAATATTTTTGGCCAAAACGGGAGGATATAGACCAAAAAATAGAAAACAAAATTTTAGACCCGAATTTCGTTCATAGTCGACCCGGGCAAGAAATCCTTGGAAAAAAAAAAAAAAAAAAAAATAGGTAATAAAATTCAAAAAAAAAATATTAAAACTCCTTCCCGACATATTCTAGCCACAAAACGGGGGAAATCTGAAGTACGGACTAAAGTGAACTGAAATAGTCCCGAATTCTATCTACTCGACCGGGCAAGAAGAATTTCCCGAAAAAAAATAGTAAAAAAAATTCAAAAAAAATTTAAACCTTCTTCCCGCAATATTTCTAGCCAAAAACGGGAAAGATATTAGGACCAAAAATAGGAAACTAATTAGACCCGAATTCCGTTCATACTCGACCGGGCAAAAAAAATTCGGAAAAGAAAGTAAATAATTTCAAAAAAATTATAAAACCACTTCCCGGCATTATTTCTAGCCAAAATGGGATGAGATAGGACATAAAAGTGAAAAGAAAATTTTAGTCCCGAATTCTGTTCTTACTCGACCCGGGCAAGAAAATTACGAAAAAAATTGTAAAAATATTCAAAAAATTATAAAATCTCTTCCCGGAATTATTTATAGCCAAAACTGGAAGATATAGACCAAAAAATAGAAAACAAAATTTTAGACCGGAATTCCGTTCATACTCGACCCGGGAAAGAAAATTCCGAAAAAGATAGTAGATAAATTCAAAAAATTATAAAACCTCTTCCCGGCATTATTTCTAGCCAAAACGGGATGAGATAGGACATAAAAGTGAAAAGAAACTTTTAGTCCCG
Source organism: Quercus lobata (assembly GCF_001633185.2). Classification (NCBI taxonomy): domain Eukaryota; kingdom Viridiplantae; phylum Streptophyta; class Magnoliopsida; order Fagales; family Fagaceae; genus Quercus; species Quercus lobata. Next base: position 2,065 of record NW_022155419.1, on the reverse strand, counting down.
AATTCTGTTCTTACTCGACCCGGGCAAGAAAATTCCGAAAAAAACTGTAAAAAAATTCAAAAAATTATAAAACCTCCTCTCGGCATTATTTTTAGCCAAAACGGGATGAGATAAACCGAAAAAGTGAATACAAAATTTTAGTCCCGAATTCCGTTCATACTCGACCCGGACAAGAAAATTCCGAAAAAAATAGTAAAAAAATTCAAAAAATTATAAAACCTCTTCCCGGCAATATTTCTAGCCAAGACGGGATGAGATAGGACATAAAAGTGAAATGAAAATTTTAGTCCCGAATTCTGATCTTACTCGACCCGGGCAAGAAAATTACGAAAAAAATTGTAAAAAAATTCAAAAAATTATAAAACCTCTTCCCGGAATTATTTTTGGCCAAAACGGGAAGATATAGACCAAAAAATAGAAAACAAAATTTTAGCCCCGAATTCTGTTCTTACTCGACCCGGGCAAGAAAATTCCGAAAAAATAGTAAATAAATTCAAAAAAATATAAAACCTCTTCCCGGCATTATTTCTAGCCAAGACGGGATGAGATAGGACATAAAAGTGAAAAGAAAATTTTAGTCCCGAATTCTGATCTTACTCGACCCGGGCAAGAAAATTACGAAAAAAATTGTAAAAAAATTCAAAAAATTATAAAACCACTTCCCGGAATTATTTTTGGCCAAAACGGGAAGATATATACCAAAAAATAGAAAACAAAATTTTAGACCCGAATTCCGTTCATACTCGACCCGGGCAAAAAAATTCCGAAAAAGATAGTAAATAAATTCAAAAAATTATAAAACCACTTCCCGGCATTATTTCTAGCCAAAATGGGATGAGATAGGACATAAAAGTGAAAAGAAAATTTTAGTCCCGAATTCTGTTCTTACTCGACCCGAGCAAGAAAATTCCGAAAAAAATTGTAAAAAATTCAAAAAATTATAAAACCTCTTCCAGGCATTATTTCTAGCCAAAACGGGATGAGATAGGACATAAAAGTGAAAACAAAATTTTAGTCCCGAATTCCGTTCATACTCGACCCGGACAAAAAAATTCCGAAAAAAATAGTAAAAAAATTCAAAAAATTATAAAACCACTTCCCCCAACATATTTCCTAGCCAAAACGCGGATTGAGATAGGACTAAAAGTGAAATGAAAATTTTAGCCCGAATTCTATTTCTTATATCGACCCGGGCAAGAAATTACCGAAAAAATAGTAAAAAATTCAAAAAAATATAAAACCTCTTCCGGCAAATTTTCTAGCCAAAACGGGATGAGATAGGAGAGGAAAAGTGAAAAGAAAATTTAGTCCACGAATTCTGTTCTTACTCGACTCCGGGCAAGAATATTCCGAAAAAAACTGTAAAAAAATTCAAAAAATTATAAAACCTCTTCCAGGCATTATTTCTAGCCAAAACGGGATGAGATAGGACATAAAAGTGAAAACAAAATTTTAGTCCCGAATTCCGTTCATACTCGACCCGGACAAGAAAATTCCGAAAAAAATTGTAAAAAAATTAAAAAAATTATAAAACCACTTCCCGGCAATATTTCTACCAAAACGGGAAGATATAGACCAAAAAATAGAAAACAAAATTTTAGCCCCGAATTCTGTTCTTACTCGACCCGGGCAAGAAAATTCCGAAAAAATACTAAATAAATTCAAAAAAATATAAAACCTCTTCCCGGCATTATTTCTAGCCAAGACGGGATGAGATAGGACATAAAAGTGAAATGAAAATTTTAGTCCCGAATTCTGATCTTACTCGACCCGGGCAAGAAAATTACGAAAAAAATTGTAAAAAAATTCAAAAAACTATAAAACCTCTTCCCGGAATTATTTTTGGCCAAAACGGGAAGATATAGACCAAAAAATAGAAAACAAAATTTTAGACCCGAATTCCGTTCATACTCGACCCGGGCACGAAAATTCCGAAAAAGATAGTAAATAAATTCAAAAAATTATAAAACCTCTTCCCGGCATTATTTCTAGCCAAAACGGGATGAGATAGGACAGAAAAGAGAAAAGAAAATTTTAGTCCCGAATTCTGTTCTTACTCGACCCG
>NW_022155418.1:0-8267 GCF_001633185.2 Quercus lobata | reverse complement strand
TTTCTAGCCAAAACGGGATGATATAGGACGAAAAAGAGAAAACAAAATTTTAGTGCCTAATTTCGTTCTTACTCGACCCGGGCAAGAAAATTCTGAAAAAATTAGTAAAAAAATTTAAAAAATTCTAAAATCTCTTCACGGCATTATTTCTAGCCATAACGGGATGATATAGGCCGAAAAAGAGAAAACAAAATTTTAGTCCCGAATTCCGTTCATTCTTGACCCGGGCTAGAAAATTCCGAAAAAAATATTAAAAAAATTCAAACAATTATAAAACCTTTTCCCGGCATTATTTATCGCCAAAACGGGATGAGATAGGCCCAAAAAGTGAAACCAAAATTTTAGTCCTGAATTCCGTTCATACTCGACCCAGGCAAGAAAATGATGAAAAAATTAGTAAAAAAATTTAAAAAATTCTAAAACCTCTTCCCGGCATTATTTCTAACCAAAACGGGATGATATAGGACGAAAAAGAGTAAACAAAATTTAGTGCCGAATTTCGTTCTTTCTCGACCTGGGCAAGAGAGTTCTGAAAAAATTAGTAAACAAATTTAAAAAATTCTAAAACCTCTTCCCGGCATTATTTCTAGCCAAAACAGGATTATATAGGCCGAAAAAGATAAAACAAAATTTTAGTCCCGAATTCCGTTCATTCCTGACCCGGGCAAGAAAATTCCGAAAAAAATAGTAAAAAAATTCAAAAAATTATAAAACCTTTCCCCAGAATTATTTTTTGCCAAAACAGGATGAGATTGGCCAAAAACGTGAAAACAAAATTTTAGTCCCGAATTCCGTTCTTACTCGATCCGGGCAAGAAAACTCCAAAAAAAATAGTAAAAAAATTCAAAAAATTATAAAACCACTTCCCGGGATTATTTTTAGCCAAGACGGGATGCAATAAGCCAAAAAAGTGAAAACAAAATTTTAGTCCCAAATTCCGTTCATACTCGACCCGGGCAAGAAAATTCTGAAAAAATTAGTAAAAAAATTTGAAAAATTCTAAAACCTCTTCCCGGCATTATTTCTAGCCAAAACGGGATTATATAGGCCGAAAAAGAGAAAACAAAATTTAAGTCCCGAATTTCGTTCTTACTTGACCCGGGCAAGAAAATTCCGAAAAAAAAAGTAAAAAAATTTAAAAAATTATAAAACCTTTCCGACATATTTCTGCCAAACGGGATGATATAGACAAAAGAAACAAAATTTTAGTCCCGAATTCCGTCATACTCACCTAGCAGAAAATTATGAAAAAATTAGTAAAAAAAATCTAAAAATTTTCTAAAACCTCTTCCCGGCATTATTTTCTAGCCAGAAACGGATGCGGATATATAGGACGAAAAAGAGAAACAAAATTTTAGTGCCGAACGTTCTTACTCACCCGGGGCAAGAGAATTCTGAAAAAATTGTAAAAAATGTAAAAAATTCAAAACCTCGTCCCTGCATATTTCAAGCCCAAAAACGAATTTATAGGCCGAAAAAAAGATAAAACAAAATTTAGTTCCCGAATTCCTCATTCTTACGCCGGGCAAGAAATTAAGAAAAAAATAGTAAAAAAATTCAAAAAATTGTTAAAAACCTTCCCAATTTTTTGCCCAAAAACAGATGAATAGGCCAAAAAACGTGAAACAGAATTTACCCGAACCTCTTCTCGACCCGGGCAAGAAAATACGAAAAAAAATAGTAAAAAAATTCAAAAAATTATAAAACCTTCTTGCCCGGGATTATTTTTTTTTAGCCAAAACGGATGCAATAAGCCAAAAAAAGTGGAAAACAAATTTAGTCCCGAATTCCGTTCATACTCGACCCGGGCAAGAAAATTATGAAAAAATTAGTAAAAAAAATTCTAAAATTTCTAAAATCTCTTCCCGGCATTATTTCTAGCCAAAACGGGATGATATAGGACGAAAAAGAGAAAACAAAATTTTAGTCCCGAATTTCGTTCTTACTCGACCCGGGCAAGAGAATTCTGAAAAATTTTTTAAAAAGAATTAAAAAATTCTAAAACCTCTTTCCGGCATTATTTCTAGCCAAAACGGGAATATATAGGCCGAAAAAGATAAAACAAAATTTTAGTCCCGAATTCCGTTCATTCTTGACCCGGGCAAGAAAATTCCGAAAAAAATAGTAAAAAAATTCAAAAAATTATAAAACCTTTTCCCAGAATTATTTTTTGCCAAAACAGGATGAGATAGGCCAAAAACGTGAAAACAAAATTTTAGTCTCGAATTCCGTTCTTACTTGACCCGGGCAAGAAAACTCCGAAAAAAATAGTAAAAAAATTCAAAAAATTATAAAACCTCTTCCCGGGATTATTTTTAGCCAAAACGGGATGCAATAAGCCAAAAAAGTGGAAACAAAATTTTAGTCCCGAATTCCGTTCATACTCGACCCGGGAAAGAAAAAAATTAGTAAAAAAAATTCTAAAATTTCTAAAACCTCTTCCCGGCATTATTTCTAGCCAAAACGGGATGATATAGGACGAAAAAGAGAAAACAAAATTTTAGTGCCGAATTTCGTTCTTACTCGACCCGGGCAAGAGAATTCTGAAAAAATTTGTAAAAAAATTTAAAAAATTCTAAAACCTCTTCCCGGCATTATTTCTAGCCAAAACGGGAATATATAGGCCGAAAAAGATAAAACAAAATTTTAGTCCCGAATTCCGTTCATTCTTGACCCGGGCAAGAAAATTCCGAAAAAAATAGTAAAAAAATTCAAAAAATTATAAAACCTTTTCCCAGAATTATTTTTTGCCAAAACTGGACGAGATAGGCCAAAAACGTGAAAACAAAATTTTATTCCCGAATTCCATTCTTACTCGACCCGGGCAAGAAAACTCCGAAAAAAATAGTAAAAAAATTCAAAAAATTATAAAACCTCTTCCCGGGATTATTTTTAGCCAAAACGGGATGCAAAAAGCCAAAAATGTGAAAACAAAATTTTAGTCCCGAATTCCGTTCATACTCGACCCGGGCAAGAAAATTCTGAAAAAATTAGTAAAAAAATTTAAAAGATTCTAAAACCTCTTTCCGGCATTATTTCCAGCCAAAACGGGATTATATAGGCCGAAAAAGAGAAAACAAAATTTAAGTCCCGAATTCCGTTCTTACTTGACCCGGGCAAGAAAATTCCGAAAAAAAAAGTAAAAAAATTTAAAAAATTATAAAACCTCTTCCGACATTATTTTTAGCCAAAAAGGGATGAGATAGGCCCAAAAAGTGAAAACAAAATTTTAGTCCTGAATTCCATTCATACTCGACCCGGGCTAGAAAATTCTGAAAAAATTACTAAAAAAAATTAAAAAATTCTAAAACTTCTGCCCGGCATTATTTCTAGCCAAAATGGGATGATATAGGCCGAAAAAGAGAAAACAAAATTTTAGTACCAAATTCCGTTCATTCTTGACCCGGGCAAGAAAATTCCGAAAAAAATAGTAAGAAAATTCAAAAAATTATAAAACCTCTTCCCAACAATATTTTTAGCCAAAACGAGATGAGATAGGCCAAAAAAGTGAAAACAAAATTTTAGTCCCGAATTCCGTTCTTGCCCGACCCGGGCAAGAAAATTATGAAATAATTAGTAAAAAAATTTAAAACTTTCTAAAACCTCTTCCCGGCATTATTTCTAGCCAACACGGGATGATATAGGACGAAAAAGGGAAAACAAAATTTTAGTCCCGAATTCCGTTCATACTCGACCCGGGCAAGAAAATTAAGAAAAAATTAGTAAAAAAATTTAAAAATTTCTAAAACCTCTTCCCGGCATTATTTCTAGCCAAAACAGGATGATATAGGACGAAAAAGAGAATACAAAATTTTAGTGCCGAATTTCGTTCTTACTCGACCCGGGCAAGAGAATTCTGAAAAAATTTGTAAAAAAATTTAAAAAATTCTAAAACATCTTTCTGGCATTGTTTCTAGCCAAAACGGGAATATATAGGCCGAAAAAGATAAAACAAAATTTTAGTCCCGAATTCCGTTCATTCTTGACCCGGGCAAGAAAATTCCGAAAAAAATAGTAAAAAAATTCAAAAAATTATAAAACCTTTTCCCAGAATTATTTTTTGCCAAAACAGGATGAGATAGGCCAAAAATGTGAAAACAAAATTTTAGTCCCGAATTCCGTTCTTACTCGATCCGGGCAAGAAAATTCCGAAAAAAATAGTAAAAAAATTCAAAAAATTATAAAACCTCTTCCCGGGATTATTTTTAGCCAAAACGGGATGCAATAAGCCAAAAAAGTGAAAACAAAATTTTAGTCCTGAATTCCGTTCATTCTCGACCCGGGTTAGAAAATTCTGAAAAAAGTAGTAAAAAAATTTAAAAAATTCTAAAACCTCTTCCCGGCATTATTTCTAGCCAAAACGGGATTATATAGTCCGCAAAAGAGAAAACAAAATTTAAGTCCCGAATTCCGTTCTTACTTGACCCGGGCAAGAAAATTCCGAAAAAAAGAGTAAAAAAATTTAAAAAATTATAAAACCTCTTCCGACATTATTTTTAGCCAAAACGGGATGAGATAGGCCCAAAAAGTGAAAACAAAATTTTAGTCCTGAATTCCGTTTATACTCGACCCGGGCAAGAAAATTCTGAAAAAATTACTAAAAAAAATTAAAAAATTCTAAAACCTCTGCCCGGCATTATTTCTAGCCAAAATGGGATCATATAGGCCGAAAAAGAGAAAACAAAATTTTAGTCCCAAATTCCGTTCATTCTTGACCCGGGCAAGAAAATTCCGAAAAAAATAGTAAGAAAATTCAAAAAATTATAAAACCTCCTCCCAACATTATTTTTAGCCAAAACGAGATGAGATAGGCCAAAAAAGTGAAAACAAAATTTTAGTCCCGAATTCCGTTCTTGCCCGACCCGGGCAAGAAAATTATGAAATAATTAGTAAAAAAATTTAAAACTTTCTAAAACCTCTTCCCGGCATTATTTCTAGCCAAAACGGGATGATATAGGACGAAAAAGAGAAAACAAAATTTTAGTGCCTAATTTCGTTCTTACTCGACCCGGGCAAGAAAATTCTGAAAAAATTAGTAAAAAAAATATAAAAAATTCTAAAATCTCTTCACGGCATTATTTCTAGCCATAACGGGATGATATAGGCCGAAAAAGAGAAAACAAAATTTTAGTCCCGAATTCCGTTCATTCTTGACCCGGGCTAGAAAATTCCGAAAAAAATATTAAAAAAATTCAAACAATTATAAAACCTTTTCCCGGCATTATTTATCGCCAAAACGGGATGAGATAGGCCCAAAAAGTGAAACCAAAATTTTAGTCCTGAATTCCGTTCATACTCGACCCAGGCAAGAAAATGATGAAAAAATTAGTAAAAAAATTTAAAAAATTCTAAAACCTCTTCCCGGCATTATTTCTAACCAAAACGGGATGATATAGGACGAAAAAGAGAAAACAAAATTTAGTGCCGAATTTCGTTCTTTCTCGACCTGGGCAAGAGAGTTCTGAAAAAATTAGTAAAAAAATTTAAAAAATTCTAAAACCTCTTCCCGGCATTATTTCTAGCCAAAACAGGATTATATAGGCCGAAAAAGATAAAACAAAATTTAGTCCCGAATTCCGTTCATTCCTGACCCGGGCAAGAAAATTCCGAAAAAAATAGTAAAAAAATTCAAAAAATTATAAAACCTTTCCCCAGAATTATTTTTTGCCAAAACAGGATGAGATTGGCCAAAAACGTGAAAACAAAATTTTAGTCCCGAATTCCGTTCTTACTCGATCCGGGCAAGAAAACTCCGAAAAAAAATAGTAAAAAAATTCAAAAAATTATAAAACCTCTTCCCGGGATTATTTTTAGCCAAGACGGGATGCAATAAGCCAAAAAAGTGAAAACAAAATTTTAGTCCCGAATTCCGTTCATACTCGACCCGGGCAAGAAAATTCTGAAAAAATTAGTAAAAAAATTTAAAAAATTCTAAAACCTCTTCCCGGCATTATTTCTAGCCAAAACGGGATTATATAGGCCGAAAAAGAGAAAACAAAATTTAAGTCCCGAATTCCGTTCTTACTTGACCCGGGCAAGAAAATTCCGAAAAAAAAAGTAAAAAAATTTAAAAAATTATAAAACCTCTTCCGACATTATTTCTAGCCAAAACGGGATGATATAGGACGAAAAAGGGAAAACAAAATTTTAGTCCCGAATTCCGTTCATACTCGACCTAGGCAAGAAAATTATGAAAAAATTAGTAAAAAAAATTCTAAAATTTCTAAAACCTCTTCCCGGCATTATTTCTAGCCAAAACGGGATGATATAGGACGAAAAAGAGAAAACAAAATTTTAGTGCCGAATTTCGTTCTTACTCGACCCGGGCAAGAGAATTCTGAAAAAATTTGTAAAAAAATTTAAAAAATTCAAAAACCTCTTCCCTGCATTATTTCTAGCCAAAACGGGAATATATAGGCCGAAAAAGATAAAACAAAATTTTAGTCCCGAATTCCGTTCATTCTTGACCCGGGCAAGAAAATTAAGAAAAAAATAGTAAAAAAATTCAAAAAATTGTAAAACCTTTTCCCAGAATTATTTTTTGCCAAAACAGGATGAGATAGGCCAAAAACGTGAAAACAGAATTTTAGTCCCGAATTCCGTTCTTACTCGACCCGGGCAAGAAAATACCGAAAAAAATAGTAAAAAAATTCAAAAAATTATAAAACCTCTTCCCGGCATTATTTTTAGCCAAAACGGGATGCAATAAGCCAAAAAAGGGAAAACAAAAATTTTAGTCCCGAATTCCGTTCATACTCGACCCGGGCAAGAAAATTATGAAAAAATTAGTAAAAAAAATTCTAAAATTTCTAAAACCTCTTCCCGGCATTATTTCTAGCCAAAACGGGATGATATAGGACGAAAAAGAGAAAACAAAATTTTAGTGCCGAATTTCGTTCTTACTCGACCCGGGCAAGAGAATTCTGAAAAAATTTGTAAAAAAATTTAAAAAATTCAAAAACCTCTTCCCTGCATTATTTCTAGCCAAAACGGGAATATATAGGCCGAAAAAGATAAAACAAAATTTTAGTCCCGAATTCCGTTCATTCTTGACCCGGGCAAGAAAATTAAGAAAAAAGTAGTAAAAAAATTCAAAAAATTGTAAAACCTTTTCCCAGAATTATTTTTTGCCAAAACAGGATGAGATAGGCCAAAAACGTGAAAACAGAATTTTAGTCCCGAATTCCGTTCTTACTCGACCCGGGCAAGAAAACTACCGAAAAAAATAGTAAAAAAATTCAAAAAATTATAAAACCTCTTCCCGGGATTATTTTTAGCCATAACGGGATGCAATAAGCCAAAAAAGTGGAAACAAAATTTTAGTCCCGAATTCCGTTCATACTCGACCCGGGCAAGAAAATTATGAAAAAATTAGTAAAAAAATTTAAAAATTTGTAAAACCTCTTCCCGGCATTATTTCTAGCTAAAACAGGATGATATAGGACGAAAAAGAGAAAACAAAATTTTAGTGCCGAATTTCGTTCTTACTCGACCCGGGCAAGAGAATTCTGAAAAAATTTGTAAAAAATTTAAAAAATTCAAAAACCTCATCCCGGCATTATTTCTAGCCAAAACGGGAATATATAGGCCGAAAAAGATAAAACAAAATTTTAGACCCGAATTCCGTTCATTCTTGACCCGGGCAAGAAAATTCCGAAAAAAATAGTAAAAAAATTCAAAAAATTGTAAAACCTTTTCCCAGAATTATTTTTTGCCAAAACAGGATGAGATAGGCCAAAAACGTGAAAACAGAATTTTAGTCCCGAATTCCGTTCTTACTCGACCCGGGCAAGAAAACACCGAAAAAAATAGTAAAAAAATTCAAAAAATTATAAAACCTCTTCCCGGGATTATTTTTAGCCAAAACGGGATGCAATAAGCCAAAAATGTGAAAACAAAATTTTAGTCCCGAATTCCGTTCATACTCGACCCGGGCAAGAAAATTATGAAAAAATTAGTAAAAAAATTTAGAAAATTCTAAAACCTCTTCCCGGCATTATTTCTAGCCAAAACGGGATGATATAGGACGAAAAAGAGAAAACAAAATTTTAGTGCCGAATTTCGTTCTTACTCGACCCGGGCAAGAGAATTCTGAAAAAAATTTGCTAAAAAAATCTAAAAAATTCTAAAACATCTTCCGGCCTATATTTCTAGCAAATCACCGGGAATATTTAGGCCGAAAAAAGGATAAAACAAAATTTTAGTCCGGAATTTCCGTTCATTTCTTGACCCGGGCAAAGAAAATTCCGAAAAAAATAGTAAACAAA
>NW_022155417.1:0-8285 GCF_001633185.2 Quercus lobata | reverse complement strand
TAAATGCAAAAAAATTTTAAAAATTAAAAAACCTCATCCAGGCTTCATTTCAAGACGAAACAGGTCAGGACAGGCCGATAAATAGAGAACAAAAAAAATTTCATTCCTATCCGTTCGAACCCGACTCGAGTTACAAAATTCATAAATAAATGCAAAAAAATTTTAAAAATTAAAAAACCTAGTCCAGGCTTCATTTCAAGACGAAACGGTTCAGGACAGTCCGAAAAAGAGAGAACGAAAAAATTTTAACTCCTATCCGATCGAACCCAACCCGAGTCAGAAAATTCAAAAATAAACGCAAAAAAATTTTAAAAATTAAAAAACATCATCCAGGCTTCATTCCAGGAAGAAACGAGTCAGGACAGGCCGAAAAATAGAGAACAAAAAAAATTTCATTCCTATCCGTACAAACCCGACCCGAGTTAAAAAATTCAATAATAAATGCAACAAAATTTTAAAAATTAAAAAACATCATCCACGCTATATTTCAAGAAGAAACGAGTCAGGACAGGCCGAAAAATAGAGAACAAAAAAAATTTCATTCCTATCCGATCGAACCCGACCCGAGTTAGAAAATTCAAAAATAAACGCAAAAAAATTTTAAAAATTAAAAAACATCATCCAGACTTCATTTCATGAAGAAACTAGTCACGACAGGCCGAAAAATAGAGAACAACAAAAATTTCATTCCTATCCGTACAAACCCGACCCCAGTTAGAAAATTCAAAAATAAATGCAAAAAAATTTCAAAAATTAAAAAACATCATCCAGGCCTCATTTCAAGAAGAAACGGGTGAGGACAGGCCGAAAAATAGAGAACAAAAAAAATTTCATTCCTATCCATTTCAAGAGGAAACGGGTCTGGACAGTTCGAAAAATAGAGAACGAAAAAAATTTCATTCCGATCCGTTCGAGCCCGACCCGAGTTAGAAAATTCAAAAATAAACGCAAAAAAATTTTAAAAATTAAAAAACATCATCCACGCTTCATTACATGAAGAAACGAGTCAGGACAGGCCGAAAAATAGAGACCAAAAAAAATTTCATTCCTATCCGTACAAACCCGACCCGAGTTAGAAAATTCAATAATAAACGCAAAAAAATCTTAAAAATAAAAAAACATCATCCAGGCTTCATTTCATGAAGAAACTAGTCAGGACAGGCCGAAAAATAGAGAACAACAAAAATTTCATTCCTATCCGTACAAACCCGACCCCAGTTAGAAAATTCAAAAATAAATGCAAAAAAATTTCAAAAATTAAAAAACATCATCCAGGCCTCATTTCAAGAAGAAACGGGTAAGGACAGGTCGAAAAATACAGAGCAAAAAAAATTTCATTCCTATCCGTACAAACCCGACCCGAGTTAGAAAATTCAAAAATAAATGCAAAAAAATTCTAAAAATTAAAAAACATCATCCAGGCTTCATTTCAAAATAAAACAGGTCATGACAAGCCGAAAAATAGAGAACAAAAAAAATTTCATTCCTATCCGATCGAACCCAACCCGAGTTAGAAAATTCAAAAATAAAAGCAAAAAAATTTTAAAAATTAAAATACATCATCCAGGCTTCATTTTAAGAAGAAACAGGTCAGGACAGGCCGAAAAATAGAGAACAAAAAAGATTTCATTCCTATCCGATCGAACCCGACCAGAGTTAGAAAATTAAAAAATAAATGCAAAAAAATTATAAAAATTAAAAAACCTCATCCAGGCTTCATTTCCAGACGAAACAGGTCAGGACAGGCCGATAAATAGAGAACAAAAAAAATTTCATTCCTATCCGTTCGAACCCGACCCGAGTTAGAAAATTCATAAATAAATGCAAAAAAAATTTAAAAATTAAAAAACCTAGTCCAGGCTTCATTTCAAGACGAAACGGGTCAGGACAGTCCGAAAAAGAGAGAACGAAAAAATTTTAACTCCTATCCGATCGAACCCAACCCGAGTTAGAAAATTCAAAAATAAACGCAAAAAAATTTTAAAAATTAAAAAACATCATCCAGGCTTCATTCCAGGAAGAAACGAGTCAGGACAGGCCGAAAAATAGAGAACAAAAAAAATTTCATTCCTATCCGTACAAACCCGACCCGAGTTAAAAAATTCAATAATAAATGCAAAAAAATTTTAAAAATTAAAAAACATCATCCACGCTTTATTTCAAGAAGAAACGAGTCAGGACAGGCCGAAAAATAGAGAACAAAAAAAATTTCATTCCTATCCGATCGAACCCGACCCGAGTTAGAAAATTCAAAAATAAACGCAAAAAAATTTTAAAAATTAAAAAACATCATCCAGACTTCATTTCATGAAGAAACTAGTCACGACAGGCCGAAAAATAGAGAACAACAAAAATTTCATTCCTATCCGTACAAACCCGACCCCAGTTAGAAAATTCAAAAATAAATGCAAAAAAATTTCAAAAATTAAAAAACATCATCCAGGCCTCATTTCAAGAAGAAACGGGTGAGGACAGGCCGAAAAATAGAGAACAAAAAAAATTTCATTCCTATCCATTTCAAGAGGAAACGGGTCTGGACAGTTCGAAAAATAGAGAACGAAAAAAATTTCATTCCGATCCGTTCGAGCCCGACCCGAGTTAGAAAATTCAAAAATAAACGCAAAAAAATTTTAAAAATTAAAAAACATCATCCACGCTTCATTACATGAAGAAACGAGTCAGGACAGGCCGAAAAATAGAGACCAAAAAAAATTTCATTCCTATCCGTACAAACCCGACCCGAGTTAGAAAATTCAATAATAAACGCAAAAAAATCTTAAAAATAAAAAAACATCATCCAGGCTTCATTTCATGAAGAAACTAGTCAGGACAGGCCGAAAAATAGAGAACAACAAAAATTTCATTCCTATCCGTACAAAGCCGACCCCAGTTAGAAAATTCAAAAATTAATGCAAAAAAATTTCAAAAATTAAAAAACATCATCCAGGCCTCATTTCAAGAAGAAACGGGTAAGGACAGGTCGAAAAATACAGAGCAAAAAAAATTTCATTCCTATCCGTACAAACCCGACCCGAGTTAGAAAATTCAAAAATAAACGCAAAAAAATTCTAAAAATTAGAAAACATCATCCAGGCTTCATTTCAAGCTAAAACAGGTCATGACAAGCCGAAAAATAGAGAACAAAAAAAATTTCATTCCTATCCGATCGAACCAACCCAGTTAGAAAATTCAAAAATAAACGCAAAAAAATTTTAAAAATTAAAAAACATCATCCAGGCTTAATTCCAGGAAGAAACGAGTCAGGACAGGCCGAAAAATAGAGAACAAAAAAAATTTCATTCCAATCCGTACAAACCCGACCCGAGTTAAAAAATTCAATAATAAATGCAAAAAAATTTTAAAAATTAAAAAACATCATCCACGCTTTATTTCAAGAAGGAACGAGTCAGGACAGGCCGAAAAATAGAGAACAAAAAAAATTTCATTCCTATCCGATCGAACCCGACCCGAGTTAGAAAATTCAAAAATAAACGCAAAAAAATTTTAAAAATTAAAAAACATCATCCAGACTTCATTTCATGAAGAAACTAGTCAGGACAGGCCGAAAAATAGAGAACAACAAAAATTTCATTCCTATCCGTACAAACCCGACCCCAGTTAGAAAATTCAAAAATAAATGCAAAAAAATTTCAAAAATTAAAAAACATCATCCAGGCCTCATTTCAAGAAGAAACGGGTGAGGACAGGCCGAAAAATAGAGAACAAAAAAAATTTCATTCCTATCCATTTCAAGAGGAAACGGGTCTGGACAGTTCGAAAAATAGAGAACGAAAAAAATTTCATTCCGATCCGTTCGAGCCCGACCCGAGTTAGAAAATTCAAAAATAAACGCAAAAAAATTTTAAAAATTAAAAAACATCATCCACGCTTCATTACATGAAGAAACGAGTCAGGACAGGCCGAAAAATAGAGACCAAAAAAAATTTCATTCCTATCCGTACAAACCCGACCCCAGTTAGAAAATTCAAAAATAAATGCAAAAAAATTTCAAAAATTAAAAAACATCATCCAGGCCTCATTTCAAGAAGAAACGGGTGAGGACAGGCCGAAAAATAGAGAACAAAAAAAATCTCATTCCTATCCATTTCAAGAGGAAACGGGTCTGGACAGTTCGAAAAATAGAGAACGAAAAAAATTTCATTCCGATCCATTCGAGCCCGACCCGAGTTAGAAAATTCAAAAATAAACGCAAAAAAATTTTAAAAATTAAAAAATATCATCCACGCTTCATTACATGAAGAAACGAGTCAGGACAGGCCGAAAAATAGAGACCAAAAAAAATTGCATTCCTATCCGTACAAACCCGACCCGAGTTAGAAAATTCAATAATAAACGCAAAAAAATCTTAAAAATTAAAAAACATCATCAAGGCTTCATTTCATGAAGAAACTAGTCAGGACAGGCCGAAAAATAGAGAACAACAAAAATTTCATTCCTATCCATTTCAAGAGGAAACGGGTCTGGACAGTTCGAAAAATAGAGAACGAAAAAAATTTCATTCCGATCCGTTCGAGCCCGACCCGAGTTAGAAAATTCAAAAATAAACGCAAAAAAATTTTAAAAATTAAAAAACATCATCCACGCTTCATTACATGAAGAAACGAGTCAGGACAGGCCGAAAAATAGAGACCAAAAAAAATTTCATTCCTATCCGTACAAACCCGACCCGAGTTAGAAAATTCAATAATAAACGCAAAAAAATCTTAAAAATTAAAAAACATCATCAAGGCTTCATTTCATGAAGAAACTAGTCAGGACAGGCCGAAAAATAGAGAACAACAAAAATTTCATTCCTATCCGTACAAACCCGACCCCAGTTAGAAAATTCAAAAATAAATGCAAAAAAATTTCAAAAATTAAAAAACATCATCCAGGCCTCATTTCAAGAAGAAACGGGTGAGGACAGGCCGAAAAATAGAGAACAAAAAAAATTTCATTCCTATCCATTTCAAGAGGAAACGGGTCTGGACAGTTCGAAAAATAGAGAACGAAAAAAATTTCATTCCGATCCGTTCGAGCCCGACCCGAGTTAGAAAATTCAAAAATAAACGCAAAAAAATTTTAAAAATTAAAAAACATCATCCAGACTTCATTTCATGAAGAAACTAGTCACGACAGGCCGAAAAATAGAGAACAACAAAAATTTCATTCCTATCCGTACAAACCCGACCCCAGTTAGAAAATTCAAAAATAAATGCAAAAAAATTTCAAAAATTAAAAAACATCATCCAGGCCTCATTTCAAGAAGAAACGGGTGAGGACAGGCCGAAAAATAGAGAACAAAAAAAATTTCATTCCTATCCATTTCAAGAGGAAACGGGTCTGGACAGTTCGAAAAATAGAGAACGAAAAAAATTTCATTCCGATCCGTTCGAGCCCGACCCGAGTTAGAAAATTCAAAAATAAACGCAAAAAAATTTTAAAAATTAAAAAACATCATCCACGCTTCATTACATGAAGAAACGAGTCAGGACAGGCCGAAAAATAGAGACCAAAAAAAATTTCATTCCTATCCGTACAAACCCGACCCGAGTTAGAAAATTCAATAATAAACGCAAAAAAATCTTAAAAATAAAAAAACATCATCCAGGGTTCATTTCATGAAGAAACTAGTCAGGACAGGCCGAAAAATAGAGAACAACAAAAATTTCATTCCTATCCGTACAAAGCCGACCCCAGTTAGAAAATTCAAAAATTAATGCAAAAAAATTTCAAAAATTAAAAAACATCATCCATGCCTCATTTCAAGAAGAAACGGGTAAGGACAGGTCGAAAAATACAGAGCAAAAAAAATTTCATTCCTATCCGTACAAACCCGACCCGAGTTAGAAAATTCAAAAATAAACGCAAAAAAATTCTAAAAATTAGAAAACATCATCCAGGCTTCATTTCAAGCTAAAACAGGTCATGACAAGCCGAAAAATAGAGAACAAAAAAAATTTCATTCCTATCCGATCGAACCCAACCCAGTTAGAAAATTCAAAAATAAACGCAAAAAAATTTTAAAAATTAAAAAACATCATCCAGGCTTCATTCCAGGAAGAAACGAGTCAGGACAGGCCGAAAAATAGAGAACAAAAAAAATTTCATTCCAATCCGTACAAACCCGACCCGAGTTAAAAAATTCAATAATAAATGCAAAAAAATTTTAAAAATTAAAAAACATCATCCACGCTTTATTTCAAGAAGGAACGAGTCAGGACAGGCCGAAAAATAGAGAACAAAAAAAATTTCATTCCTATCCGATCGAACCCGACCCGAGTTAGAAAATTCAAAAATAAACGCAAAAAAATTTTAAAAATTAAAAAAGATCATCCAGACTTCATTTCATGAAGAAACTAGTCAGGACAGGCCGAAAAATAGAGAACAACAAAAATTTCATTCCTATCCGTACAAACCCGACCCCAGTTAGAAAATTCAAAAATAAATGCAAAAAAATTTAAAAAATTAAAAAACATCATCCAGGCCTCATTTCAAGAAGAAAACGAGTGAGGACAGGCCGAAAAAATAGGAGAACAAAAGAAAATTTCATTCCATCTTTCGAGAGGAAACGGGTTGGACAGGCCGAAAAATAGAGTACAAAAAAAATTTCATTCCTATCCGATCGAACCCGACCCGAGTTAGAAAATTCAAAAATAAACGCAAAAAAATTTTAAAAATTAAAAAAGATCATCCAGACTTCATTTCATGAAGAAACGAGTTCAGGACAGGCCGAAAAAATAGAGACCAAAAAATTTCTCCCTATCCGTACAAACCCGACCCCAGTTAGAAAATTCAAAAATAAATGCAAAAAAATTTCAAAAATTAAAAAACATCATCCAGGCCTCATTTCAAGAAGAAACGGGTGAGGACAGGCCGAAAAATAGAGAACAAAAAAAATCTCATTCCTATCCATTTCAAGAGGAAACGGGTCTGGACAGTTTGAAAAATAGAGAACGAAAAAAATTTCATTCCGATCCATTCGAGCCCGACCCGAGTTAGAAAATTCAAAAATAAACGCAAAAAAATTTTAAAAATTAAAAAATATCATCCACGCTTCATTACATGAAGAAACGAGTCAGGACAGGCCGAAAAATAGAGACCAAAAAAAATTGCATTCCTATCCGTACAAACCCGACCCGAGTTAGAAAATTCAATAATAAACGCAAAAAAATCTTAAAAATTAAAAAACATCATCAAGGCTTCATTTCATGAAGAAACTAGTCAGGACAGGCCGAAAAATAGAGAACAACAAAAATTTCATTCCTATCCATTTCAAGAGGAAACGGGTCTGGACAGTTCGAAAAATAGAGAACGAAAAAAATTTCATTCCGATCCGTTCGAGCCCGACCCGAGTTAGAAAATTCAAAAATAAACGCAAAAAAATTTTAAAAATTAAAAAACATCATCCACGCTTCATTACATGAAGAAACGAGTCAGGACAGGCCGAAAAATAGAGACCAAAAAAAATTTCATTCCTATCCGTACAAACCCGACCCGAGTTAGAAAATTCAATAATAAACGCAAAAAAATCTTAAAAATAAAAAAACATCATCCAGGGTTCATTTCATGAAGAAACTAGTCAGGACAGGCCGAAAAATAGAGAACAACAAAAATTTCATTCCTATCCGTACAAAGCCGACCCCAGTTAGAAAATTCAAAAATTAATGCAAAAAAATTTCAAAAATTAAAAAACATCATCCAGGCCTCATTTCAAGAAGAAACGGGTAAGGACAGGTCGAAAAATACAGAGCAAAAAAAATTTCATTCCTATCCGTACAAACCCGACCCGAGTTAGAAAACTCAAAAATAAACGCAAAAAAATTCTAAAAATTAAAAAACATCATCCAGGCTTCATTTCAAGCTAAAACAGGTCATGACAAGCCGAAAAATAGAGAACAAAAAAAATTTCATTCCTATCCGATCGAACCCAACCCAGTTAGAAAATTCAAAAATAAACGCAATAAAATTTTAAAAATTAAAAAACATCATCCAGGCTTCATTCCAGGAAGAAACGAGTCAGGACAGGCCGAAAAATAGAGAACAAAAAAAATTTCATTCCAATCCGTACAAACCCGACCCGAGTTAAAAAATTCAATAATAAATGCAAAAAAATTTTAAAAATTAAAAAACATCATCCACGCTTTATTTCAAGAAGGAACGAGTCAGGACAGGCCGAAAAATAGAGAACAAAAAAAATTTCATTCCTATCCGATCGAACCCGACCCGAGTTAGAAAATTCAAAAATAAACGCAAAAAAATTTTAAAAATTAAAAAACATCATC
>NW_022155416.1:0-8328 GCF_001633185.2 Quercus lobata | reverse complement strand
GGATAGGCCGAAAAATAGAGAACAAAAATAATTTCCTTCCTACCTGTTCGAAACCGGCCCGAGTTCGAAAATTCTAAAATAAATGCAATAAAATTTTTAAAATTAAAAAACATCATCCAGGCTTCATTTCAAGACGAAACGGGTCAGGACAGGCCGAAAAATTGAGAACAAAAATAATTTCCTTCCTCTCCGTTCGAACCCGACCCGAGCTAGAAAATTCAAAAAATAAATGCAAAAAAATTCTAAAAAATAAAAAACATCATCCAGGGTTCATTTCAAGACCATACGGGCCAGGATAGGCCGAAAAATGGAGAACAAAAATAATTTCCTTCAACCTGTTCGGAAACCGGCCGAGTTCGAAAATTCTAAAATAAATGCAATAAAATTTTAAAATTAAAAAAACATCATCCAGGCTTCATTTCAAGACGAAACGGGTCAGACAGGCCGAAAATTTGAGAAACAAAAATAATTTCCTTCCTCTCCGTCGAACTCGACACGAGTTAGAAAATTCAAAATAAATTGCAAAAAAATTTCTAAAAATTACAAAACATATCCCGGCTTCATTTCAAGACCATAGAGATTAGGATAGGCCGAAAAATAGAGAACAAAAATAATTTCCTTCCTATCCATTCAAACCAGGCCCGAGTTAGGAAATTCGAAAATAAATGCAAACAAATTTTAAAAATTAAAAAACATCATCCAGGCTTCATTTCAAGACGAAACGGGTCAGGACAGACCGAAAAATTGAGACCAAAAATAATTTCCTTCCTACCCGTTCGAACCCGGGCCGAGTTAGAAAATTCGAAAATAAATGTTAAAAAATTCTAAAAATTAAAAAATATCGTCCAGGGTTCATTTCAAGACCATACAGTCCAGGACAGGCCGAAAAATAGAGAACAAAAATAATTTCCTTCCTACCCGGTCGAACCCGCCCCGAGTTAGAAAAATCGAAAATAAATGCAAAAAAATTTTAAAAATTCAAAAACATCATCCAGGCTTCATTTCAAGATGAAACGGGTCAGAACAGACCGAAAAATTGAGAACAAAAATAATTTCCTTCCTACCCGTTCGTACCCGGCCCGAGTTAGAAAATTCGAAAATAAATGTAAAAAAATTTTAAAAATTAAAAAACATCATCCAGGCTTCACTTCAAGACGAAACGGGTCAGGACATACCGAAAAATTGAGAACAAAAATAATTTCCTTCGTACCCGTTCGAACGCGGGCCGAGTTAGAAAATTCGAAAATAAATGCAAAAAAATTCTAAAAATTAAAACACCTCATCCAGGGTTCATTTCAAGACCATACGGGCCAGGATAGGCCGAAAAATAGAGAAGAAAAATAATTTCCTTCCTACCTGTTCGAAACCGGCCCGAGTTCGAAAATTCTAAAATAAATGCATAAATTATTAAAAATTAAAAAACATCATCCAGGCTTCATTTTCAAGACGAAACGGGTCAGGACAGGCTGGAAAAATTGAGTAGCAAAATAATTTCCTTCCTCTCCGTTCGAACCCGAACCCGAGCTAGAAATTTCAAAAATAAATGCAAAACAATTTAAAAATTTAAAAAAAACATCATCCAGGGTTCATTTCAAGACCATACGGGCCAGGATAGGCCGAAAAATAGAGAAAACAAAAATAATTCCTTCTACCCGTTCGAACCCAGCCCGAGTTCGAAAATTCTAAAAAAATAAATGCAATAAATTTTTAAATTTAAAAACATCATCCAGGCTTCATTCAAGACGAAACGGAGTCAGGCAGGCCAAATTGAGAACAAAATAATTTCCTTCCCATCCGTTCGAACCCGACCCGAGCTAGAAAATTCAAAAAATAAATGCAAAAAAAATTTAAAAATTAAAAAACATAATCTAGGCTTCATTTCAAGACAAAACGGGTCAGCACAGGCCGAAAAATCGAGAAGAAAAAAAATTTCCTTCCTATCCGTTCGAACACGACACGAGTTACAAAATTAAAAAAATAAATGCAAAAAAATTCTAAAAATTAAAAAACATCATCCCGGCTTCATTTCAAGACCATAGAGGCCAGGATAGGCCGAAAAATAGAGAACAAAAATAATTTCCTTCCTGTCTATTCGAACCAGGGCCGAGTTAGGAAATTCGAAAATAAATGCAAAAAAATTTTAAAAATTAAAAAACATCATCCAGGCTTCATTTCAAGACGAAACGGATCAGGACAGGCCGAAAAATTGAGAACAAAAATAATTTCCTTCCTACCCGTTCGAACCCGGGCCGAGTTCGAAAATTCTAAAATAAATGCAATAAAATTTTTAGAATTAAAAAACATCATCCAGGCTTCATTTCAAGACGAAACGGGTCAGGACAGGCCGAAAAATTAAGAACAAAAATAATTTCCTTCCTATCCGTTCGAACCCGACCCGAGCTAGAAAATTCAAAAAATAAATGCAAAAAAAATTTAAAAATTAAAAAACATCATCTAGGCTTCATTTCAAAACAAAACGGGTCAGCACAGGCCGAAAAATCGAGAACAAAAAAAATTTCCTTCCTATCCGTTCGAACACGACACGAGTTACAAAATTCAAAAAATAAATGCAAAAAAATTCTAAAAATTAAAAAACATCATCCCGGCTTCATTTCAAGACCATAGAGGCCAGGATAGGCCGAAAAATAGAGAACAAAAATAATTTCCTTCCTGTCCATTCGAACCAGGCCCGAGTTAGGAAATTCGAAAATAAATGCAAAAAAATTTTAAAAATTAAAAAACATCATCCAGGCTCCATTTCAAGATGAAACGGGTCAGGACAGACCGAAAAATTGAGAACAAAAATAATTTCCTTCCTACCCGTTCGTACCCGGCCTGAGTTAGAAAATTCGAAAATAAATGTAAAAAAATTTTAAAAATTAAAAAACATCATCCAGGCTTCATTTCAAGACGAAACGGGTCAGGACATTCCGAAAAATTGAGAACAAAAATAATTTCCTTCGTACCCGTTCAAACGCGGGCCGAGTTAGAAAATTCGAAAATAAATGCAAAAAAATTCTAAAAATTAAAACACCTCATCCAGGGTTCATTTCAAGACCATACGGGCCAGGATAGGCCGAAAAATAGAGAAGAAAAATAATTTCCTTCCTACCTGTTCGAAACCGGCCCGAGTTCGAAAATTCGAAAATAAATGTAAAAAAATTTTAAAATTAAAAAAACATATCCAGCTTCATTTCAAAGACAAAACGGGTCAGGACAGGCCGGAAAATTGAGAACAAAATAATTTCCTTCCTCTCCGTTCGAACCCGACCGAGCTAAAAATTTCAAAAAAATAAATGCAAAAAAATTCTAAAAATTAAAAAACATCATCCAGGGTTCATTTCAAGACCATACGGGCCAGGATAGGCCGAAAAATAGAAAACAAAAATAATTTCCTTCCAACCTGTTCGAAACCGGCCCGAGTTCGAAAATTCTAAAATAAATGCAATAAAATTTTTAAAATTAAAAAACATCATCCAGGCTTCATTTCAAGACGAAACGGGTCAGGACAGGCCGAAAAATTGAGAACAAAAATAATTTCCTTCCTCTCCGTTGGAACTCGACACGAGTTAGAAAATTCAAAAAATAAATGCAAAAAAATTCTAAAAATTACAAAACATCATCCCGGCTTCATTTCAAGACCGTAGAGGCTAGGATAGGCCGAAAAATAGAGAACAAAAATAATTTCCTTCCTATCCATTCAAACCAGGCCCGAGTTAGGAAATTCGAAAATAAATGCTAACAAATTTTAAAAATTAAAAAACATCATCCAAGCTTCATTTCAAGACGAAACGGGTCAGGACAGACCGAAAAATTGAGACCAAAAATAATTTCCTTCCTACCCGTTCGAACCCGGGCCGAGTTAGAAAATTCGAAAATAAATGTTAAAAAATTCTAAAAATTAAAAAATATCGTCCAGGGTTCATTTCAAGACCATACAGTCCAGGACAGGCCGAAAAATAGAGAACAAAAATAATTTCCTTCCTACCCGGTCGAACCCGCCCCGAGTTAGAAAAATCGAAAATAAATGCAAAAAAATTTTAAAAATTCAAAAACATCATCCAGGCTTCATTTCAAGATGAAACGGGTCAGAACAGACCGAAAAATTGAGAACAAAAATAATTTCCTTCCTACCCGTTCGTACCCGGCCCGAGTTAGAAAATTCGAAAATAAATGTAAAAAAATTTTAAAAATTAAAAAACATCATCCAGGCTCCATTTCAAGATGAAACGGGTCAGGACAGACCGAAAAATTGAGAACAAAAATAATTTCCTTCCTACCCGTTCGTACCCGGCCTGAGTTAGAAAATTCGAAAATAAATGTAAAAAAAATTTTTAAAATTAAAAACATTCATCCAGCTTCATTTCAGACGAAACGTGTCAGGACATACCGAAAAATTGAGAACCAATAATTTCCTTCGTACCCGTTCAAACGGGACCGAGTTAGAAAATTCGAAAATAAATGCAAAAAAAATTCTAAAAATTAAAACACCCTCATCCAGGGTTCATTCAAGACCATACGGGCCAGGATAGGCCGAAAAAATAGAGAAGAAAAAAATTCTTTCCTATACCCCCCTTTGTTTCGACCGGCCCGAGTCGAAAATTTCTAAAATAAATGCAATAAAATTTTTAAAATTAAAAAACATCCTCCAGGCTTCATTTCAAGACAAAACGGGTCAGGACAGGCCGAAAAATTGAGAACAAAAATAATTTCCTTCCTCTCCGTTCGAACCCGACCCGAGCTAGAAAATTCAAAAAATAAATGCAAAAAAATTCTAAAAATTAAAAAACATCATCCAGGGTTCATTTCAAGACCATACGGGCCAGGATAGGCCGAAAAATAGAGAACAAAAATAATTTCCTTCCAACCTGTTCGAAACCGGCCCAAGTTCGAAAATTCTAAAATAAATGCAATAAAATTTTTAAAATTAAAAAACATCATCCAGGCTTCATTTCAAGACGAAACGGGTCAGGACAGGCCGAAAAATTGAGAACAAAAATAATTTCCTTCCTCTCCGTTCGAACTCGACACGAGTTAGAAAATTCAAAAAATAAATGCAAAAAAATTCTAAAAATTACAAAACATCATCCCGGCTTCATTTCAAGACCATAGAGATTAGGATAGGCCGAAAAATAGAGAACAAAAATAATTTCCTTCCTATCCATTCAAACCAGGCCCGAGTTAGGAAATTCGAAAATAAATGCAAACAAATTTTAAAAATTAAAAAACATCATCCAGGCTTCATTTCAAGACGAAACGGGTCAGGACAGACCGAAAAATTGAGACCAAAAATAATTTCCTTCCTACCCGTTCGAACCCGGGCCGAGTTAGAAAATTCGAAAATTAATGTTAAAAAATTCTAAAAATTAAAAAATATCGTCCAGGGTTCATTTCAAGACCATACAGTCCAGGACAGGCCGAAAAATAGAGAACAAAAATAATTTCCTTCCTACCCGGTCGAACCCGCCCCGAGTTAGAAAATTTGAAAATAAATGCAAAAAAATTTTAAAAATTCAAAAACATCATCCAGGCTTCTTTTCAAGATGAAAAGGGTCAGAACAGACCGAAAAATTGAGAACAAAAATAATTTCCTTCCTACCCGTTCGTACCCGGCACGAGTTAGAAAATTCGAAAATAAATGTAAAAAAATTTTAAAAATTGAAAAACATATTCCAGGTTCATTTCAAGACCATACGGGCCAGAATAGGCCGAAAATAGAGACAAAATAATTCCTTCCGTCCATTCGAACCAGACCGGTTAGGGGGGAAAAATTTTTCGAAAATAAATGCAAAAAAATTTTAAAAATTAAAGAAACATCATCCAGGCTTCATTTTCAAGACGAAACGGGTAGGACAGACCTGAAAAATTTGAGAACAAAATAATTTCTTCCTACACCGTTCGAACCCGCGGCGAGTTCGAAAATTCTAAAATAAATGCAATAAATTTTAAATTAAAAACATCATCCAGGCTTCATTTCAAGACGAAACGGGTCAGGAAGCCGAAAAATGGAACAAAAATAATTTCCTTCCTATCCGTCTCGGAACCGACCGAGCTAGAAAATTCAAAAAATAAATGCAAAAAAAATTTAAAAATTAAAAAACATCATCTAGGCTTCATTTCAAGACAAAACGGGTCAGCACAGGCCGAAAAATCGAGAACAAAAAAAATTTCCTTCCTATCCGTTCGAACACGACACGAGTTACAAAATTCAAAAAATAAATGCAAAAAAATTCTAAAAATTAAAAGACATCATCCCGGCTTCATTTCAAGACCATAGAGGCCAGGATAGGCCGAAAAATAGAGAACAAAAATAATTTCCTTCCTGTCCATTCGAACCAGGCCCGAGTTAGGAAATTCGAAAATAAATGCAAAAAAATTTTAAAAATTAAAAAACATCATCCAGGCTCCATTTCAAGAAGAAACGGGTCAGGACAGACCGAAAAATTGAGAACAAAAATAATTTCCTCGTACCCGTTCGACGCGCCGAGTTAGAAAATTCGAAAAAAATGCAAAAAAAAATTCTAAAAATTAAAACACATATCCAGGGTTTCATTTCAAGACCATACGGGCCAGGATAGGCCGAAAAATAGAGAACAAAAATAATTTCCTTCCTACCCGTTCGAAACCGGCCCGAGTTCGAAAATTCTAAAATAAATTCAATAAAATTTTAAAAATTAAAAAACATCATCCAGGCTTCATTTCAAGACGAAACGGGTCAGGACAGGCCGAAAAATTGAGAGCAAAAATAATTTCCTTCCTCTCCGTTCGAACCCGACCCGAGCTAGAAAATTCAAAAAATAAATGCAAAAAAATTCTAAAAATTAAAAAACATGATCCAGGGTTCATTTCAAGACCATACGGGCCAGGATAAGCCGAATAATAGAGAACAAAAATAATTTCCTTCCTACCCGTTCGAACCCAGCCCGAGTTAGAAAATTCTAAAATAAATGCAAAAAAATTTTAAAAATTGAAAAACATCATCCAGGCTTCATTTCAAGACGAAACGAGTCAGGACAGACCGAAAAATTGAGAACAAAAATAATTTCCTTCCTACCTGTTTGAACCTGACCCGAGCAAGAAAATTCAAAAAATAAATGCAAAAAAAATTTTGAAAAATAAAAAACATCATTCAGGCTTCATTTCAAGACGAAACGGGTCAGCACAGGCCGAAAAATCGAGAATAAAAATAATTTCCTTCCTACTCGTTTGAAACCGGACCGAGTTCGAAAATTCTAAAATAAATGCAAAAAAATTTTAAAAATTAAAAAACATCATCCAGGCTTCATTTCAAGACGAAACGGGTCAGGACAGGACGAAAAATTGAGAACAAAAATAATTTCCTTCTTATCCGTTCGAACCCGACCCGAGCTAGAAAATTCAAAAAATAAATGCAAAAAAAATTTAAAAATTAAAAAACATCATCTAGGCTTCATTTCAAGACAAAACGGGTCAGCACAGGCCGAAAAATCGAGAACAAAAAAAATTTCCTTCCTATCCGTTCGAACTCGACACGAGTTACAAAATTCAAAAAATAAATGCAAAAAAATTCTAAAAATTAAAAAACATCATCCTGGCTTCATTTCAAGACCATAGAGGCTAGGATAGGCCGAAAAATAGAGAACAAAAATAATTTCCTTCCTGTCCATTCGAACCAGGCCCGAGTTAGGAAATTCGAAAATAAATGCAAAAAAATTTTGAAAATTAAAAAACATCATCCAGGCTTCATTTCAAGACGAAACGGGTCAGGACAGGCCGAAAAATTGAGAACAAAAATAATTTCCTTCCTCTCCGTTCGAACCCGACCCGAGCTAGAAAATTCAAAAAATAAATGCAAAAAAATTCTAAAAATTAAAAAACATCATCCAGGGTTCATTTCAAGACCATACGGGCCAGGATTGGCCGAAAAATAGAGAACAAAAATAATTTCCTTCCTACCTGTTCGAAACCGGCCCGAGTTCGAAAATTCTAAAATAAATGCAATAAAATTTTTAAAATTAAAAAACACCATCCAGGCTTCATTTCAAGACGAAACGGGTCAGGACAGGCCGAAAAATTGAGAACAAAAATAATTTCCTTCCTCTCCGTTCGAACCCGACCCGAGCAAGAAAATTCAAAAAATAAATGCAAAAAAATTCTAAAAATTAAAAAACATCATCCAGGGTTCATTTCAAGACCATACGGGCCCGTATAGGCCGAAAAATTGAGAACAAAAATAATTTCCTTCCTATCCGTTCGAACTCGACACGAGTTAGAAAATTCAAAAAATAAATGCAAAAAAATTCTAAAAATTACAAAACATCATCCCGGCTTCATTTCAAGACCATAGAG
>NW_022155414.1:0-8408 GCF_001633185.2 Quercus lobata | reverse complement strand
TCGCTATTTACTTTGAAAAAAATACAAATTTGTGTTCGAATTGAAGCACCGACTGAGTACTTTCTAAAACATTCTGGACGCGTCTATAAATTCAATACCGTATAAAAGTTACTGTCTAAACGGTTACCTTAGTTCACTCAAAATTTGATTTCAGGATTATTGATCTCTCGATTCAGGAAAAATATTTCCAGGCCAAATTCCTGTGCGAATCGTTAGACATCCATTTTTATGCACCGCCATCGGCACGTAATCGGAATTCGTCTTTCGGGTAAATCGGTGGAACATATTCAAATGACAATAACTCTCACGATTTACTTCGAAAAAAATACAAATATGTGTCCGAATTGAAGCACCGACTGAGTACTTTCTAAAACATTCTGGACGCGTCTATAAATTCAATACCGTAGAAAAGTTACTGTCTAAACGGTTACCCTTAGTTCACTCAAAATTTGATTTCAGATTATTGATCTCTCGATCAGGAAAAATATTCCAGGCCAAATTCCTGTCGAATCGTTAGGACAACCATTTTTATGCACCGCCAACGGCACGTAATTGGAATTCGTCTTTCGGGTAAATCGGTGGAACATATTCAAATGACAATAACTCTCGCTATTTACTTCGAAAAAAATACAAATTTGTGTCCGAATTGAAGCACCGACTGAGTACTTTCTAAAACATTCTGGACGCGTCTATAAATTCAATACCGTAGAAAAGTTACTGTCTAAACGGTTACCTTAGTTCACTCAAAATTTGATCTCACGATTTAGGAAAAATATTTCCAAGCCAAATTCCTGTGCGAATCGTTAGACATCCATTTTTATGCACTGCCATCGGCACGTAATTGGAATTCGTCTTTCGGGTAAATCTGTGTAACATATTCAAATGACAATAACACTCGCTATTACTTTCGAAAAATACAAATTTGTCTTCGAATTTGAAGCACCGACTGAAGTACTTTCTAAAACATCTGACGCGTCTTAAATTAAACCGTAATATAAATTTACTGTCTAAAGGGTTACCTTAGTTCACTCAAAATTGATTTCAGGTATTATTGATCTCACGATTCAGAAAAATATTTCCGGCAAAAAAAAATTTCCTGTGCGAATCGTTAGACATCCATTTTTATGCACCGCCATCGGCACGTAATTGGAATTCGTCTTTCGGGTAAATCTGTGTAACATATTCAAATGCGAATAACTCTCACGATTTACTTCGAAAAAAATACAAATATGTGTTCGAATTGAAGCACCGACTGAGTACTTTCTAAAACATTCTAGACGCGTCTATAAATTCAATACCATATAAAAGTTACTGTCTAAACGGTTACCTTAGTTCACTCAAAATTTGATCTCACGATTTAGGAAAAATATTTCCAAGCCAAATTCCTGTGCGAATCGTTAGACATCCATTTTTATGCACTGCCATCGACACGTAATTGGAATTCGTCTTTCGGGTAAATCGGTGGAACATATTCAAATGACAATAACTCTCGCTATTTACTTCGAAAAAAATACAAATTTGTGTTCGAATTGAAGCACCGACTGAGTACTTTCTAAAACATTTTGGACGCGTCTATAAATTCAATACCGTATAAAAGTTACTGTCTAAACGGTTACCTTAGTTCACTCAAAATTTGATTTCAGGATTATTGATCTCTCGATTCAGGAAAAATATTTCCAGGCCAAATTCCTGTGCGAATGGTTAGACAACCATTTTTATGCACCGCAATCGGCACGTAATTGGAATTCGTCTTTCGGGTAAATCGGTGGAACATAATCAAATGACAATAACTCTCGCTATTTACTTCGAAAAAAATACAAATTTGTGTCCGAATTGAAGCACCGACTGAGTACTTTCTAAAACATTCTGGACGCGTCTATAAATTCAATACCGTAGAAAAGTTACTGTCTAAACGGTTACCTTAGTTCACTCAAAATTTGATCTCACGATTTAGGAAAAATATTTCCAAGCCAAATTCCTGTGCGAATCGTTAGACATCCATTTTTATGCACTGCCATCGACACGTAATTGGAATTCGTCTTTCGGGTAAATCGGTGGAACATATTCAAATGACAATAACTCTCGCTATTTACTTCGAAAAAAATACAAATTTGTGTCGAATTGAAGCACCGACTGAGTACTTTCTAAAACATTCTGGACGCGTCTATAAATTCAATACCGTATAAAAGTTACTGTCTAAACGGTTACCTTAGTTCACTCAAAATTTGATTTCAGGATTATTGATCTCACGATTCAGGAAAAATATTTCCAGGCCAAATTCCTGTGCGAATCGTTAGACATCCATTTTTATGCACCGCCATCGGCACGTAATTGGAATTCGTCTTTCGGGTAAATCTGTGGAACATATTCAAATGCCAATAACTCTCACGATTTACTTCGAAAAAAATACAAATATGTGTTCGAATTGAAGCACCGACTGAGTACTTTCTAAAACATTCTGGACGCGTCTATAAATTCAATACCGTATAAAAGTTACTGTCTAAACGGTTACCTTAGTTCACTCAAAATTTGATTTCAGGATTATTGATCTCACGATTCAGGAAAAATATTTCCAGGCCAAATTCCTGTGCGAATCGTTAGACATCCATTTTTATGCACCGCCATCGGCACGTAATTGGAATTCGCCTTTCGGGTAAATCGGTGGAACATATTCAAATGCCAATAACTCTCACGATTTACTTCGAAAAAAATACAAATATGTGTTCGAATTGAAGCACCGACTGAGTACTTTCTAAAACATTCTGGACGCGTCTATAAATTCAATACCGTATAAAAGTTACTGTCTAAACGGTTACCTTAGTTCACTCAAAATTTGATCTCACGATTTAGGAAAAATATTTCCAAGCCAAATTCCTGTGCGAATCGTTAGACATCCATTTTTATGCACCGCCATCGGCACGTAATTGGAATTCGTCTTTCGGGTAAATCGGTGGAACATATTCAAATGACAATAACTCTCGCTATTTACTTCGAAAAAAATACAAATTTGTGTTCGAATTGAAGCACCGACTGAGTACTTTCTAAAACATTCTGGACGCGTCTATAAATTCAATACCGTATAAAAGTTACTGTCTAAACGGTTACCTTAGTTCACTCAAAATTTGATCTCACGATTTAGGAAAAATATTTCCAAGCCAAATTCCTGTGCGAATCGTTAGACATCCATTTTTATGCACTGCCATCGGCACGTAATTGGAATTCGTCTTTCGGGTAAATCGGTGGAACATATTCAAATGACAATAACTCTCGCTATTTACTTCGAAAAAAATACAAATATGTGTTCGAATTGAAGCACCGACTGAGTACTTTCTAAAACATTCTGGACGCGTCTATAAATTCAATACCGTATAAAAGTTACTGTCTAAACGGTTACCTTAGTTCACTCAAAATTTGATTTCAGGATTATTGATCTCACGATTCAGGAAAAATATTTCCAGGCCAAATTCCTGTGCGAATCGTTAGACATCCATTTTTATGCACCGCCATCGGCACGTAATTGGAATTCGTCTTTCGGGTAAATCGGTGGAACATATTCAAATGACAATAACTCTCACGATTTACTTCGAAAAAAATACAAATATGTGTCCGAATTGAAGCACCGACTGAGTACTTTCTAAAACATTCTGGACGCGTCTATAAATTCAATACCGTAGAAAAGTTACTGTCGTAAACGGTTACCTTAGTTCACTCAAAATTTGATTTCAGGATTATTATCTCTCGATTCAGGAAAAATATTTCCAGGCCAAATCCTGTTTGCGAATCGTTAGACAACATTTTTAGCCCGCCAACGGCACGTAATTGGGAATTCGGTTTTGCGGGGTAAATTCGGCATGGAATATTCAAATGAATAACTCTTCGCTATTTACTTCGAAAAAAATACAAATTTGTGGTCCGAATTGAAGCACCGCACTGAGTACTTCTTAAACATTCTGGACGCGTCTATAAATTCAATACCGTAGAAAAGTTACTGTCTAAACGGTTACCTTAGTTCACTCAAAATGTGATCTTACGATTAGGAAAAATAATTTCCAAGCAAATTCCTGTGCGAATCGTTAGACATCCATTTTTATGCACCGCCATCGGCACGTAATTGGAATTCGTCTTTCGGGTAAATCTGTGTAACATATTCAAATGCCAATAACTCTCACGATTTACTTCGAAAAAAATACAAATATGTGTTCGAATTGAAGCACCGACTGAGTACTTTCTAAAACATTCTAGACGCGTCTATAAATTCAATACCGTATAAAAGTTACTGTCTAAACGGTTACCTTAGTTCACTCAAAATTTGATCTCACGATTTAGGAAAAATATTTCCAAGCCAAATTCCTGTGCGAATCGTTAGACATCCATTTTTATGCACCGCCATCGGCACGTAATTGGAATTCGTCTTTCGGGTTAATCTGTGTAACATATTCAAATGCCAATAACTCTCACGATTTACTTCGAAAAAAATACAAATATGTGTTCGAATTGAAGCACCGACTGAGTACTTTCTAAAACATTCTAGACGCGTCTATAAATTCAATACCGTATAAAAGTTACTGTCTAAACGGTTACCTTAGTTCACTCAAAATTTGATCTCACGATTTAGGAAAAATATTTCCAAGCCAAATTCCTGTGCGAATCGTTAGACATCCATTTTTATGCACTGCCATCGACACGTAATTGGAATTCGTCTTTCGGGTAAATCGGTGGAACATATTCAAATGACAATAACTCTCGCTATTTACTTCGAAAAAAATACAAATATGTGTTCGAATTGAAGCACCGACTAAGTACTTTCTAAAACATTCTGGACGCGTCTATAAATTCAATACCGTATAAAAGTTACTGTCTAAACGGTTACCTTAGTTCACTTAAAATTTGATTTCAGGATTATTGATCTCTCGATTCAGGAAAAATATTTCCAGGCCAAATTCCTGTGCGAATCGTTAGACATCCATTTTTATGCACCGCCATCGGCACGTAATCGGAATTCGTCTTTCGGGTAAATCGGTGGAACATATTCAAATGGCCAATAACTCTCACGATTTACTTCGAAAAAAATACAAATATGTTTCGAATTGAAGCACGACTGAGTACTTTCTAAAACATTTGGACGCAGCTCTATAAATTCAAATACCGTGATTAAATACGTCTAAACGGTTACCTTAGTTCACTCAAAATTTGGATTTCAGGATTATGATCTCTCGATTCCAGGAAAATATTCCAGGCCAATTCCTGTGGAATCGTTAGCAACCATTTTATGACACCGGCCAACGGCACGTAATTGCGAATTCGTCTTTCGGTGTAATCGGTGGAAACATATTCAAATGACAATAACTCGCATTACATTCGAAAAAAAAAATACAAAAATTTGTGTCCGAATTGAAGACGACTGGTACTTTCTAAAAACATTTCTGGAACCGTCTATAAATTCAATACCGTAGAAAAGTTACTGTCTAAACGGTTACCTTAGTTCACTCAAATTTTGATCTCACGATTTAGGAAAAATATTTCCAAGCCAAATTCCTGTGCGAATCGTTAGACATCCATTTTTACGCACTGCCATCGGCACGTAATTGGAATTCGTCTTTCGGGTAAATCGGTGGAACATATTCAAATGACAATAACACTCGCTATTTACTTCGAAAAAAATACAAATTTGTGTTCGAATTGAAGCACCGACTGAGTACTTTCTAAAACATTCTGGACGCGTCTATAAATTCAATACCGTATAAAAGTTACTGTCTAAATGGTTACCTTAGTTCACTCAAAATTTGATTTCAGGATTATTGATCTCACGATTCAGGAAAAATATTTCCAGGCCAAATTCCTGTGCGAATCGTTAGACATCCATTTTTATGCACCGCCATCGGCACGTAATTGGAATTCGTCTTTCGGGTAAATCTGTGTAACATATTCAAATGCCAATAACTCTCACGATTTACTTCGAAAAAAAATACAAATATGTGTTCGAATTGAAGCACCGACTGAGTACTTTCTAAAACATTCTGGACGCGTCTATAAATTCAATACCGTATAAAAGTTACTGTCTAAACGGTTACCTTAGTTCACTCAAAATTTGATTTCAGGATTCAGGAAAAATATTTCCAGGCCAAATTCCTGTGCGAATCGTTAGACATCCATTTTTATGCACCGCCATCGGTACGTAATTGGAATTCGTCTTTCGGGTAAATCGGTGGAACATATTCAAATGACATTAACTCTCGCTATTTACTTCGAAAAAAATACAAATTTGTGTTCGAATTGAAGCACCGACTGAGTACTTTCTAAAACATTCTGGACGCGTCTATAAATTCAATACCGTATAAAAGTTACTGTCTAAACGGTTACCGTAGTTCACTCAAAATTTGATTTCAAGATTATTGATCTCACAATTCAGGAAAAATATTTCCTGGCCAAATTCCTGTGCGAATCGTTAGACATCCATTTTTATGCACCGCCATCGGCACGTAATTGGAATTCGTCTTCCGGGTAAATCGGTGGAGCATATTCAAATGCAATAACTCTCTCTATTTACTTTGAAAAAAATACAAATTTGTGTTCGAATTGAAGCACTGACTGAGTACTTTCTAAAACATTCTGGACGCGTCTATAAATTCAATACCGTATAAAAGTTACTGTCTAAACGGTTACTAGTTCACTCAATTTTGGATCTCACGATTCAGGAAAATTTTCCAAGCCAAATTCCTGTGCGAATCGTTAAACATCCATTTTTATGCACTGCCATCGGCACGTAATTGGAATTCGTCTTCGGGTAGGGTAAATCGTTGTGGAACATATCCAATGAAAATAATCTCGCTATTACTTTGAAAAAAATACAAATTTGTGTTCGAATTGAAAGCAGACTGAGTACGTTTCTAAACATTCTGGACGGTGCTATAAATTCATACCGTATAAAAGTTAACTGTCTAAACGTTACCTTAGTTCACTCAAAATTTGATTCAGGATTATGATCTCACGTTCAGGAAAAATATTTCCCAGGCCGAAATTCCTTGTGCAATCGTTAGACATCCATTTTTATGCACCGCCATCGGCACGAATTGGAATTCGTCTTTCGAGGTAAACTCGGTGAACATATTCAAATGCCATAACTCTCACGATTACTCGAAAAAAATACAAATATGTGTATCGAAGAAGCACCGACTGAGTACTTTCTAAAACATTCTGGACGCGTCTATAAATTCAATACCGTATAAAAGTTACTGTCTAAACGGTTACCTTAGTTCACTCAAAATTTGATTTCAAGATTATTGATCTAGCGACGTAGGAAAAATATTTCCAATCCAAATTCAAGTGCGAATTATTAAACTTCCATTTTTACAGTGGAACAGATTCAAATTACAAGAAAATCTTGATTTCATTCTAAAAAATACAAAATTTGTGTTCAAATTCAAGATCCGAATGTGTACTTTCGTAAACATTCAGGCCGTGTCTTAAAAGTCCTTACCGTTCAAAAGTTATTGTCGAAACAGAGAAAGAAGGTCAGATTTCAACACATTGTCTAAGAGATTACGTGTCGTGAATAACTAGCCACCA
This sequence comes from Quercus lobata, assembly GCF_001633185.2. NCBI lineage: Eukaryota > Viridiplantae > Streptophyta > Magnoliopsida > Fagales > Fagaceae > Quercus > Quercus lobata. The sequence goes on along the minus strand of NW_022155414.1, from coordinate 842 downwards.
ACGTATTTTTTACCCAAAATTTGATTTCTAGATTATTGATCTCGCGAAATAGGAAAAATATTTCCATGGGAAATTCGTGTGCGAATTGTTAGAATTCCATTTTTACAACCTTTCGTCCGGACATAATTGGAATCCGTATTTCGGGTAACTTGGTGGAGCTGATTCAAATGTTAATAAATCCCTTGCTTTCCATCACAAAAATACAAAATTTGTGTCAAATTCAAGCGCTAAATGTGTTCTTTTGAGCACATTCAGACGGAGTCCACAAATTCCTTGCCGTACAAAACTTATTGTCGAAACGGTGACCGAAGGTGACTTTTCAACACATTTTCTAAGTGATTATGTCTCGTGAATAACCAGCCACTAACGATTTGTTTACTCAAAATTTGATTTCAAGATTATTGATCTCACGATTCAGGAAAAATATTTCCAGGCCAAATTCCTGTGCGAATCGTTAGACATCCATTTTTATGCACCGCCATCGGCACGTAATTGGAATTCGTCTTTCGGGTAAATCGGTGGAACATATTCAAATGCCAATAACTCTCATGATTTACTTCGAAAAAAATACAAATATGTGTTCGAATTGAAGCACCGACTGAGTACTTTCTAAAACATTCTGGACGCGTCTATAAATTCAATACCGTATAAAAGTTACTGTCTAAACGGTTACCTTAGTTCACTCAAAATTTGATTTCAGGATTATTGATCTCTCAATTCAGGAAAAATATTTCCAGGCCAAATTCCTGTGCGAATCGTTAGACATCCATTTTTATGCACCGCCATCGGCACGTAATCGGAATTCGTCTTTCGGGTAAATCGGTGGAACATATTCAAATGCC
>NW_022155413.1:0-8424 GCF_001633185.2 Quercus lobata | reverse complement strand
ATGAGCCAAAGCCCAAAAAACCCTTGGTCCTCTGAAAACATGAGCCAAGATCCAAAAATCCTTGGTCTCTGAAAACATGAGCCAGGATCAAGAACCTTTGGTCCTCTGAAAGCATGAGCCAAAACCCAAAAAACCTTTGGTCTTCCGAAAACATGAGCCAAGATCCACAAATCCTAGGCCTCTAAAAACATGAGCCAGGATCCAAAACCTTTGGACCTCTGAAAGCATGAGCCAAAGCCCAAAAAACCCTTAGTCCTCTGAAAACATGAGCCAAGATCCAAAAATCCTAGGCCTATGAAAACATGAGGTAGGATCCAGAACCTTTGTTCCTCTGAAAACATGAGCCAAAGCCCAAAAACCCTTGGTCCTCTGAAAACATGAGCCAAGATCCAAAAATCCTAGGTCTCTGAAAACAAGAACCAGGATCTGGAACCTTTGGTCCTCCGAAAGCATGAGCCAAAGCCCAAAAACCCTAGGTCCTTTGAAAATATAAGCCAAGATCCAAAAATCCTAGGCCTCTGAAAACATGAGCCAGGATCCAGAACCTTTGGACCTCTGAAAACATGAGCCAAAGCCCAAAAAACCCTTGGTCCTCTGAAAACATGAGCCAAGATACAAAAATCCTAGGTCTCTGAAAACATAAGCCAGGATCAAGAACCTTTGGTCCTCTGAAAGCATGAGCCACAACCCAAAAAACCTTTGGTCCTCCGAAAACACGAGCCTAGATCCAAAAATCCTAGGCCTCTAAAAACATGAGCCAGGATCCAGAACCTTTGGTCCTCTGAAAGCATGAGCCAAAGTCCAAAAAACCCTTAGTCCTATGAAAACATGAGCCAAGATCCAAAAATCCTAGGCCTCTTAAAACATGAGCTAGGATCCAGAACCTTTGGTCCTCTGAAAACATGAGCCAAAGCCCAAAAACCCTTGGTCCTCTGAAAACATGAGTCAAGATCTAAAAATCCTAGGTCTCTGAAAACAAGAACCAGGATCTGGAACCTTTGGTCCTCTAAAAGCATGAGCCAAAGCCTAAAAACCCTTGGTCCTCTGAAAACATAAGCCAAGATCCAAAAATCCTAGGCCTCTAAAAACATGAGCCAGGATCCAGAACCATTGGACCTCTTAAAACATGAGCCAAAGCCCAAAAAAACCTTGGTCCTCTGAAAACATGAGCCAGGATCCAGAACCTTTGGACCTCTGAAAACATGAGCCAAAGCCTAAAAAACCCTTGGTCCTTGGAAAACATGAGCCAAGATCCAAAAATCCTAGATCTCAGAAAACATGAGCCAGGATCAAGAACCTTTAGTCCTCTGAAAGCATGAGCCAAAACCCAAAAAACCTTTGGTCCTCCGAAAACATGAGCCAAGATCCAAAAATTCTAGGCCTCTAAAAACATGAGTAGGGATCCAGAACCTTTGGTCCTCTAAAAGCATGAGCCAAAGCCCAAAAAAACCCTAGTTCCTCTTGAAAACATGAGCCAGATCCAAAAATCTAGCCTCTTGAACATGAGTTAGGATCCAGAACCTTGGTCCTCATGAAACATGAGCCAAAAGCCAAAAACCCTTGGTCCTCTGAAACATGAGCCAAGATCAAAAAATCCTTATGCTCTGACAACAAGAACCAGGAATCTGACCTTTGGTCCTCTGAAGCATGAGCCAAAAGCCCAAACAAACCCTTGAGTCCCTGAAACAGAAGCCCAAGATCGAAAAATCCGCAGGCCTCTGAAACATGTCAGGATCCACGAAACTTTGGGCTCTTAAAACATGAGCAAGCCCAAAAAAAACCTTCGTCTGTTGAAACATGAGCCAGGACAAAAATTCCTACGCCTCTGAACATGCAGCCAGAATCCAGAACCTTTGGACCTTGCTGAAACCATGAGCAATGCCCAAAAACCTTGGTCACTCTGAAACATGAGCCAAGAACAAAAATCCAACGGGTCTCTGAAACATGAGCCAGGATCAAGAACCTTTGGTCCTCTGAAAGCATGAGCCAAAACCCAAAAAACCTTTGGTCCTCCGAAAACATGAGCCAAGATCCAAAAATCCTAGGCCTCTAAAAACATGAGCCAGGATCCAGAATCTTTGGTCCACTGAAAGCATGAGCCAAAGCCCAAAAAACCCTTAGTCCTATGAAAACATGAGCCAAGATCCAAAAATCCTAGGCCTTTGAAAACATGAGCTAGGATCCAGAACCTTTGGTCCTCTGAAAACATGAGCCAAAGTCCAAAATCCCTTGGTCCTCTGAAAACATGAGTCAAGATCCAAAAATCCTAGGTCTCTGAAAACAAGAACCAGGATCTGGAACCTTTGGTCCTCTAAAAGCATGAGCCAAAGCCTAAAAACCCTTGGTCCTCTTAAAACATAAGCCAAGATCCAAAAATCCTAGGCCTCTGAAAACATGAGCCAGGATCCAGAACCATTGGACCTCTTAAAACATGAGCCAAAGCCCAAAAAAACCTTGGTCCTCTGAAAACATGAGCCAGGATCCAGAACCTTTGGACCTCTGAAAACATGAGCCAAAGCCTAAAAAACCCTTGGTCCTTGGAAAACAGGAGCCAAGATCCAAAAATCCTAAGTCTCAGAAAACATGAGCCAGGTTCAAGAACCTTTAGTCCTCTGAAAGCATAAGGCAAAACCCAAAAAACCCTTGGTCCTGTGAAAACATAAGCCAAGATCCAAAAATCCTAGGCCTCTGAAAACATGAGCCTGGATCCAGAACCATTGGACCTATTAAAACATGAGCCAAAGCCCAAAAAAACCTTGGTCTTCTGAAAACATGAGCCAGGATCCAGAACCTTTGGACCTCTGAAAACATGAGCCAAAGCCTAAAAACCCTTGGTCCTTGGAAAACATGAGCCAAGATCCAAAAATCCTAGGTCTCAGAAAACATGAGCCAGGATCAAGAACCTTTAGTCCTCTGAAAGCATTAGCCAAAACCCAAAAAACCTTTGGTCCTCCGAAAACATGAGCCAAGATCCAAAAATCCTAGGCCTCTAAAAACATGAGCAAGGATCCAGAACCTTTGGTACTCTAAAAGCATGAGCCAAAGCCCAAAAAACCCTTAGTCCTCTGAAAACATGAGCCAAGATCCAAAAATCCTAGGCCTCTGAAAACATGAGCTAGGATCCAGAACCTTTGGTCCTTTGAAAACATGAGCCAAAGCCCAAAAACCCTTGGTCCTCTGAAAACATGAGCCAAGATCCAAAAATCCTAGGTCTCTGAAAACAAGAACCAGGATCTGGAACCTTTGGTCCTCTGAAAGCATGAGCCAAAGCCCAAAAACCCATGGTCCCCTGAAAACAGAAGCCAAGATTGAAAAATCCTAGGCCTCTGAAAACATGTGCCAGGATCCAGAACCTTTGGGCCTCTTAAAACATGAGCCAAAGCCCAAAAAAACCTTGGTACTGTGAAAACATGAGCCAAGACCAAAAAATCCTACGCCTCTGAAAACATGAGCCAGAATCCAGAACCTTTGGACCTCTGAAAACATGAGCCAAAGCCCAAAAAACCCTTGGTCCTCTGAAAACATGAGCCAAGATCCAAAAATCCTAGGTCTCTGAAAACATGAGCCAGGATCAAGAACCTTTGGTCCTCTGAAAGCATGAGCCAAAACCCAAAAAACCTTTGGTCCTCCGAAAACATAAGCCAAGATCCAAAAATCCTAGGCCTCCAAAAACATGAGCCAGGATCCAGAACCTTTCGTCCTCTGAAAGCATGAGCCAAAGCCCAAAAAACCCTTAGTCCTTTGAAAACATGAGCCAAGATCCAAAAATCCTAGGCCTATGAAAACATGACATAGGATCCAGAACCTTTGGTCCTCTGAAAACATGAGCCAAAGCCCAAAAACCCTTGGTCCTCTAAAAACATGAGCCAAGATCCAAAAATCCTAGGTCTCTGAAAACAAGAACCAGGATCTGGAACCTTTGGTCCTCTGAAAGCATGAGCCAAATCCCAAAAACCCTTGATCCTCTGAAAACAGAAGCCAAGATCCAAAAATCCTAGGCCTCTGAAAACATGAGCCAGGATCCAGAACCATTGGACCTCATAAAACATGAGCCAAATCCCAAAAAAACCTTGGTCCTCTGAAAACATGAGCCAAGACCCAAAAATACTAGGCCTCTGAAAACATGAGCAAGTTCCGGAACCTTTGGTCCTCTGAAAGCATGAGCCAAAGAACAAAAAACCCTTGGTCCTCTGAAAAATAAGCCAAGATCCAAAAATCCAAGGTCTCAGAAAACATTAGCCAGGATCCGAAAACTTTTGGTCCTCCGAAAGCATGAGCCAAAGCCCAAAAAACCCTTGGTCCTCTGAAAACATGAGCCAAGATCCAAAAATCCTAGGCCTCTGAAAACATGAGCCAGGATCCAGAACCTTTGGTCATCTGAAAGCATGAGCCAAAGCCCAAAAAACCCTTGGTCCTCTGAATACATGAGCCAAGATCCAAAAATCCTAGGCCTCTGAAAACATGACCAGGATCCAGAACATTTGGTCCTTTGAAAACATTAGCCAAAGCCCAAAAAAACCTTGGTCCTCTGAAAACATGAGCTAAGACCAAAAAATCCTAGGCCTTTGAAAACATGAGCGAGAATCCAGAACCTTTGGACCTCTGAAAACATGAGCAAAAGCCCAAAAAACCCTTGGTCCTCTGAAAACATGAGCCAAGATCCAAAAATCCTAGGTCTCTGAAAACATGAGCCAGGATCAAGAACCTTTGGTCCTCTGAAAGCATGAGCCAAAACCCAAAAAACCTTTGGTCTTCCGAAAACATGAGCCAAGATCCACAAATCCTAGGCCTCTAAAAACTTGAGCCAGGATCCAAAACCTTTGGACCTCTGAAAGCATGAGCCAAAGCCCAAAAAACCCTTAGTCCTCTGAAAACATGAGCCAAGATCCAAAAATCCTAGGCCTATGAAAACATGAGGTAGGATCCAGAACCTTTGTTCCTCTGAAAACATGAGCCAAAGCCCAAAAACCCTTGGTCCTCTGAAAACATGAGCCAAGATCCAAAAATCCTAGGTCTCTGAAAACAAGAACCAGGATCTGGAACCTTTGGTCCTCCGAAAGCATGAGCCAAAGCCCAAAAACCCTAGGTCCTTTGAAAATATAAGCCAAGATCCAAAAATCCTAGGCCTCTGAAAACATGAGCCAGGATCCAGAACCTTTGGACCTCTGAAAACATGAGCCAAAGCCCAAAAAACCCTTGGTCCTCTGAAAACATGAGCCAAGATACAAAAATCCTAGGTCTCTGAAAACATAAGCCAGGATCAAGAACCTTTGGTCCTCTGAAAGCATGAGCCACAACCCAAAAAACCTTTGGTCCTCCGAAAACACGAGCCTAGATCCAAAAATCCTATGCCTCTAAAAACATGAGCCAGGATCCAGAACCTTTGGTCCTCTGAAAGCATGAGCCAAAGTCCAAAAAACCCTTAGTCCTATGAAAACATGAGCCAAGATCCAAAAATCCTAGGCCTCTGAAAACATGAGCTAGGATCCAGAACCTTTGGTCCTCTGAAAACATGAGCCAAAGCCCAAAAACCCTTGGTCCTCTGAAAACATGAGTCAAGATCTAAAAATCCTAGGTCTCTGAAAACAAGAACCAGGATCTGGAACCTTTGGTCCTCTAAAAGCATGAGCCAAAGCCTAAAAACCCTTGGTCCTCTGAAAACATAAGCCAAGATCCAAAAATCCTAGGCCTCTAAAAACATGAGCCAGGATCCAGAACCATTGGACCTCTTAAAACATGAGCCAAAGCCCAAAAAAACCTTGGTCCTCTGAAAACATGAGCCAGGATCCAGAACCTTTGGACCTCTGAAAACATGAGCCAAGCCTAAAAAACCCTTGGTCCTTGGAAATGAGCAAGATCCAAAACATCCTAGATCTCAGAAAAACATGAGCCGGATCAAGAACTTTTAGCCTCTGAAGCATGAGCCAAAACCCAAAAAAACCTTTGGTCCTCAAAACATGAGCCAAGATCAAAAATTCTAGCCTCTAAAACTGGTGGGATCCAGAACCTTTGGTCGCTCTAAAAGCATGAGCCAAAGGCCCAAAAACCTTAGTCCTCTGAACTGAGCCAAGATCAAAATCCTAGGCTCTGAAAAACAGAGCTAGAGATCAGAACCTTTGGTCCTCTGAAAACATAGAGCAAAGCCAAAAACCTTGGTCCTCTTGAAACATTTGAGCCAAGATCCCAAAAATCTATGTCTCTGATAAACAGAAACCAGGATCTGGAAACCTTTGGTCCCTCTGAAAGCATGAGCCAAAGCCCAAAAAACCTTGGTCCCCTTTGTGAAAACAAGCCAAGATCGAAAATCCCAGGCCTTCTGTGAAACATGTGCCAGGATCCAGAATTTGGGCCTCTAAAACCATTGAGCCAAAGCCAAAAAACACCGTTTGGTCCTGTGAACTGAGCCAAGACCAAAAAAAATCCTAGGCCTCTGAAAACATGAGCCAGGATCCAGAACCTTTGGACCTCTGAAAACATGAGCCAAAGCCCAAAAAACCCTTGGTCCTCTGAAAACATGAGCCAAGATATAAAAATCCTAGGTCTCTGAAAACATGAGCCAGGATCAAGAACCTTTGGTCCTCTGAAAGCATTAGCCAAAACCCAAAAAACCTTTGGTCCTCCGAAAACATGAGCCAAGATCCAAAAATCCTAGGCCTCTAAAAACATGAGCCAGGATCCAGAACCTTTGGTCCACTGAAAGCATGAGCCAAAGCCCAAAAAACCCTTAGTCCTATGAAAACATGAGCCAAGATCCAAAAATCCTAGGCCTTTGAAAACATGAGCTAGGATCCAGAACCTTTGGTCCTCTGAAAACATGAGCCAAAGTCCAAAATCCCTTGGTCCTCTGAAAACATGAGTCAAGATCCAAAAATCCTAGGTCTCTGAAAACAAGAACCAGGATCTGGAACCTTTGGTCCTCTAAAAGCGTGAGACAAAGCCTAAAAACCCTTGGTCCTCTGAAAACATAAGCCAAGTTCCAAAAATCCTAGGCCTCTGAAAACATGAGTCAGGATCCAGAACCATTGGACCTCTTAAAACATGAGCCAAAGCCCAAAAAAACCTTGGTCCTCTGAAAACATGAGCCAGGATCCAGAACCTTTGGACCTCTGAAAACATGAGCCAAAGCCTAAAAAACCCTTGGTCCTTGGAAGACATGAGCCAAGATCCAAAAATCCTAGGTCTCAGAAAACATGAGCCAGGTTCAAGAACCTTTAGTCCTCTGAAAGCATAAGCCAAAACCCAAAAAACCCTTGGTCCTGTGAAAACATAAGCCAAGATCCAAAAATCCTAGGCCTCTGAAAACATGAGCCAGGATCCAGAACCATTGGACCTCTTAAAACATGAGCCAAAGCCCAAAAAAACCTTGGTCTTCTGAAAACATGAGCCAGGATCCAGAACCGTTGGACCTCTGAAAACATGAGCCAAAGCCTAAAAAACCCTTGGTCCTTGGACAACATGAGCCAAGATCCAAAAATCCTAGGTCTCAGAAAACATGAGCCAGGATCAAGAACCTTTAGTCCTCTGAAAGCATGAGCCAAAACCCAAAAAACCTTTGGTCCTCCGAAAACATGAGCCAAGATCCAACAATCCTAGGCCTCTAAAAACATGAGCAAGGATCCAGAACCTTTGGTACTCTAAAAGCATGAGCCAAAGCCCAAAAAACACTTAGTCCTCTGAAAACATGAGCCAAGATCCAAAAATCCTAGGCCTTGAAAAATGAGCAGGATCCAGAACCTTTGGTCCTCTGAAAACATGAGCCAAAGCCCAAAAACCCTTGGTCCTCTGAAAACATGAGCCAAGATCCAAAAATCCTAGCTCTCTGAAAACAAGAACCAGGATCCGGAACCTTTGGTCCTCTGAAAGCATGAGCCAAAGCCCAAAAACCCTTGGTCCTCTGAAAACAGAAGCCAAGATTGAAAAAATCTAGGCCTTAAACATGTGCCAGGACGACCTTTGCTCTTAAAACATGAGCCAAGCCAAAACCTTGGTCCTGTGAAAACATGAGCCAAGAACAAAAAATCCTACGCCTCTGAAAACATGAGCCAGAATCCAGAACCTTTGGACCTCTGAAAACATGAGCCAAAGCCCAAAAAACCCTTGGTCCTCTGAAAACATGAGCCAAGATCCAAAAATCCTAGGTCTCTAAAAACATGAGCCAGGATCAAGAACCTTTGGTCCTCTGAAAGCATGAGCCAAAACCCAAAAAACCTTTGGTCCTCCGAAAACATAAGCCAAGATCCAAAAATCCTAGGCCTCTAAAAACATGAGCCAGGATCCAGAACCTTTCGTCCTCTGAAAGCATGAGCCAAAGCCCAAAAAACCCTTGGTCCTCTGAATACAGAAGCCAAGATCAAAAAATCCTAGGTCTCTGAAAACATGAGCCAAGATCCGGAACCTTTGGCCCTCTGAAAGCATGAGCCAAAG
>NW_022155412.1:0-8471 GCF_001633185.2 Quercus lobata | reverse complement strand
ACTCTCACGATTTACTTCGAAAAAAATACAAATATGTGTTCGAATTGAAGCACCGACTGAGTACTTTCTAAAACATTCTGGACGCGTCTATAAATTCAATACCGTAGAAAAGTTACTGTCTAAACGGTTACCTTAGTTCACTCAAAATTTGATTTCAGGATTATTGATCTCACGATTCAGGAAAAATATTTCCAGGCCAAATTCCTGTGCGAATCGTTAGACATCCATTTTTATGCACCGCCATCGGCACGTAATTGGAATTCGTCTTTCGGGTAAATCTGTGGAACATATTCAAATGCCAATAACTCTCACGATTTACTTCGAAAAAAATACAAATATGTGTTCGAATTGAAGCACCGACTGAGTACTTTCTAAAACATTCTGGACGCGTCTATAAATTCAATACCGTATAAAAGTTACTGTCTAAACGGTTACCTTAGTTCACTCAAAATTTGATTTCAAGATTATTGATCTAGCGACGTAGGAAAAATATTTCCAATCCAAATTCAAGTGCGAATTATTAAACTTCCATTTTTACAGTGGAACTGATTCAAATGACAAGAAAATCTTGATTTCATTCTAAAAAATACAAAATTTGTGTTCAAATTCAAGATCCGAATGTGTACTTTCGTAAACATTTAGGCCGCGTCTTAAAAGTCCTTACCGTTCAAAAGTTATTGTCGAAACAGAGAAAGAAGGTCAGATTTCAACACATTTTCTAAGAGATTACGTGTCGTGAATAACTAGCCACCAACGTATTTTTTACCCAAAATTTGATTTCTAGATTATTGATCTCGCGAAATAGGAAAAATATTTCCAAGGGAAATTCGTGTGCGAATCGTTAGAATTCCATTTTTACAACCTTCCGTCCGGACATAATTGGAATCCGTATTTCGGGTAACTTGGTGGAACTGATTCAAATGTTAATAAATCCCTTGCTTTCCATCACAAAAATACAAAATTTGTGTCAAATTCAAGCGCTAAATGTGTTCTTTTGAACACATTCAGACGGAGTCCACAAATTCCTTGCCGTACAAAACTTATTGTCGAAACGGTGACCGAAGGTCACTTTTCAAAACATTTTCTAAGTGATTATGTCTCGTGAATAACCAGCCACTAACGATTTGTTTACTCAAAATTTGATTTCAAGATTATTGATCTCACGATTTAGGAAAAATATTTCCAAGCCAAATTCCTGTGCGAATCGTTAGACATCCATTTTTATGCACTGCCAGCGGCACGTAATTGGAATTCGTCTTTCGGTTAAATCGGTGGAACATATTCAAATGACAATAACTCTCACGATTTACTTCGAAAGAAATACAAATTTGTGTTCGAATTGAAGCACCGACTGAGTACTTTCTAAAACATTCTGGACGCGTCTATAAATTCAATACCGTATAAAAGTTACTGTCTAAACGGTTACCTTTGTTCACTCAAAATTTGATCTCACGATTTAGGAAAAATATTTCCAAGCCAAATTCCTGTGCGAATCGTTAGACATCCATTTTTATGCACTGCCATCGGCACGTAATTGGAATTCGTCTTTCGGGTAAATCGGTGGAACAAATTCAAATGACAATAACTCTCGCTATTTACTTCGAAAAAAATACAAATTTGTGTTCGAATTGAAGCACCGACTGAGTACTTTCTAAAACATTCTGGACGTGTCTATAAATTCAATACCGTATAAAAGTTACTGTCTAAACGGTTACCTTAGTTCACTCAAAATTTGATCTCACGATTTAGGAAAAATATTTCCAAGCCAAATTCCTGTGCGAATCGTTAGACATCCATTTTTATGCACTGCCATCGGCACGTAATTGGAATTCGTCTTTCGGGTAAATCGATGGAACATATTCAAATGCCAATAACTCTCACGATTTACTTCGAAAAAAATACAAATATGTGTTCGAATTGAAGCACCGACTGAGTACTTTCTAAAACATTCTGGACGCGTCTATAAATTCAATACCGTATAAAAGTTACTGTCTAAACGGTTACCTTAGTTCACTCAAAATTTGATTTCAGGATTATTGATCTCACGATTTAGGAAAAATATTTCCAGGCCAAATTCCTGTGCGAATCGTTAGACATCCATTTTTATGCACCGCCATCGGCACGTAATTGGAATTCTTTTTTCGGGTAAATCTGTGGAACATATTCAAATGCCAATAACTCTCACGATTTACTTCGAAAAAAATACAAATATGTGTTCGAATTGAAGCACGACTGAGTACTTTCTAAAACATTCTGGACGCGTCTATAAATTCAATACCGTATAAAAGTTACTGTCTAAACGGTTACCTTAGTTCACTCAAAATTTGATTTCAAGATTATTGATCTAGCGACGTAGGAAAATATTTCCAATCCAAATTCAAGTGCGAATTATTAAACTTCCATTTTTACAGTGGAACAGATTCAAATGACAAGAAAATCTTGATTTCATTCTAAAAAATACAAAATTTGTGTTCAAATTCAAGATCCGAATGTGTACTTTCGTAAACATTTAGGCCGCGTCTTAAAAGTCCTTACCGTTCAAAAGTTATTGTCGAAACAGAGAAAGAAGTCAGATTTCAACACATTTTCTAAGAGATTACGTGTCGTGAATAACTAGCCACCAACGTATTTTTTACCCAAAATTTGATTTCTAGATTATTGATCTCGCGAAATAGGAAAAATATTTCCAAGGGAAATTCGTGTGCGAATCGTTAGAATTCCATTTTTACAACCTTCCGTCCGGACATAATTGGAATCCGTATTTCGGGTAACTTGGTGGAACTGGTTCAAATGTTAATAAATCCCTTGCTTTCCATCTCAAAAATACAAAATTTGTGTCAAATTCAAGTGCTAAATGTGTTCTTTTGAACACATTCAGACGGAGTCCACAAATTCCTTGCCGTACAAAACTTATTGTCGAAACGGTGACCGAAGGTCACTTTTCAACACATTTTCTAAGTGATTATGTCTCGTGAATAACCAGCCACTAACGATTTGTTTACTCAAAATTTGATTTCAAGATTATTGATCTCACGATTTAGGAAAAATATTTCCAAGCCAAATTCCTGTGCGAATCGTTAGACATCCATTTTTATGCACTGCCATCGGCACGTAATTGGAATTTGTCTTTCGGGTAAATCGGTGGAACATATTCACATGACAATAGCTCTCACGATTTACTTCGAAAGAAATACAAATTTGTGTTCGAATTGAAGCACCGACTGAGTACTTTCTAAACGATTCTGGACGGCGTCTAATAAAATTCACAATACGTATAAAAGTTACTGTTAAACGGTTTACCTTAGTTCATCAAAATTTGATTTCAAGATTATTGTCTACGCTGACAGTAGGAAAAATATTTCCAATCCAAATTCAAGTGCGAATTATTAAACTTCCATTTTTACAGTGGAACAGATTCAAATGACAAGAAAATCTTGATTTCATTCTAAAAAATACAAAATTTGTGTTTAAATTCAAGATCCGAATGTGTACTTTCGTAAACATTTAGGCCGCGTCTTAAAAGTCCTTACCGTTCAAAAGTTATTGTCGAAACAGAGAAAGAAGGTCAGATTTCAACACATTTTCTAAGAGATTACGTGTCGTGAATAACTAGCCACCAACGTATTTTTTACCCAAAATTTGATTTCTAGATTATTGATCTCGCGATATAGGAAAAATATTTCCAAGGGAAATTCGTGTGCGAATCGTTAGAATTCCATTTTTACAACCTTCCGTCCGGACATAATTGGAATCCGTATTTCGGGTAACTTGGTGGAACTGATTCAAATGTTAATAAATCCCTTGCTTTCCATCACAAAAATACAAAATTTGTGTCAAATTCAAGCGCTAAATGTGTTCTTTTGAACACATTCAGACGGAGTCCACAAATTCCATGCCGTACAAAACTTATTGTCGAAACGGTGACCGAAGGTCACTTTTCAACACATTTTCTAAGTGATTATGTCTCGTGAATAACCAGCCAATAACGATTTGTTTACTCAAAATTTGATTTCAAGATTATTGAATTCACGATTTAGGAAAAATATTTTCCAAGCCAAAATTCCCTGGCGAATCGTTAGAACATCCATTTTTATGTTTCACGCCATCGGCAACGTAATTGGAATTCGTCTTTGCGGGAATCGGCTGGAACATTTCAAATGACAATACTCCAACGATTTCTTCGAAGAAATACAAATTTGTTGTTTCCGACATTGAAGCACCGACTGAGTAAATTTTCTAAAACATTCTGGACGCATCTTAAATTCAATACCTATAAAGAAGTTACTGTCTAAACGTTACCTTAGTTCTCCAAAATTTTGATCTCACGATTTAAGGAAAAATATTTCCAAGCCAAAATTCCTGTGCGAATCGTTAACATCCATTTTTAATGCACTGCTGGCAGTAATTGGAATTCGTCTTTCGGGAAATCGGTGGAACAAAATTCAAGATTGCATAACTCTCGCTATTTACTTCGAAAAAAATACAAATTTGTGTTCGAATTGAAGCACCGACTGAGTACTTTCTAAAACATTCTGGACGTGTCTATAAATTCAATACCGTATAAAAGTTACTGTCTAAACGGTTACCTTAGTTCACTCAAAATTTGATTTCAGGATTATTGATCTCACCATTCAGGAAAAATATTTCCAGGCCAAATTCCTGTGCGAATCGTTAGACATCCATTTTTATGCACCGCCATCGGCACGTAATTGGAATTCGTCTTTCGGGTAAATCGATGGAACATATTCAAATGCCAATAACTCTCACGATTTACTTCGAAAAAAATACAAATATGTGTTCGAATTGAAGCACCGACTGAGTACTTTCTAAAACATTCTGGACGCGTCGATAAATTCAATACCGTATAAAGTTACTGTCCTAAAACGGTTACCTTAGTTCACTCAAAATTTGAATTTTCAGGATATTGATCTCACGATTTTAGGAATTTATATTCCACAGGTCCTAACGTGCGATCGAGAATCCATTTTTATGCACCGCCATCGCACGTAATTTGGAATTTCGTCTTTCGGGTAAATCCTGGGAACATATTCACATGCCAATAACTCTCACGATTTACTTCGAAAAAATACAAAATATGTGTTCGAATAGGAAGCACCGACTGAGTCTTTTCTAAACATTCTGGACGCGTCTATAAATTCAATACCGTATAAAAGTTACTGTCTAAACGGTTACCTTAGTTCACTCAAAATTTGATTTCAAGATTATTGATCTAGCGACGTAGGAAAAATATTTCCAATCCAAATTCAAGTGCGAATTATTAAACTTCCATTTTAACAGTGGAACAGATTCAAATGACAAGAAAATCTTGATTTCATTCTAAAAAATACAAAATTTGTGTTCAAATTCAAGATCCGAATGTGTACTTTCGTAAACATTTAGGCCGCGTCTTAAAAGTCCTTACCGTTCAAAAGTTATTGTCGAAACAGAGAAAGAAGGTCATATTTCAACACATTTTCTAAGAGATTACGTGTCGTGAATAACTAGCCACCAACGTATTTTTTACCCAAAATTTGATTTCTAGATTATTGATCTCGCGAAATAGGAAAAATATTTCCAAGGGAAATTCGTGTGCGAATCGTTAGAATTCCATTTTTACAACCTTCCGTCCGGACATAATTGGAATCCGTATTTCGGGTAACTTGGTGGAACTGATTCAAATGTTAATAAATCCCTTGCTTTCCATCACAAAAATACAAAATTTGTGTCAAATTCAAGCGCTAAATGTGTTCTTTTGAACACATTCAGACGGAGTCCACAAATTCCTTGCCGTACAAAACTTATTGTCGAAACGGTGACCGAAGGTCACTTTTCAAAACATTTTCTAAGTGATTATGTCTCGTGAATAACCAGCCAATAACGATTTGTTTACTCAAAATTTGATTTCAAGATTATTGATCTCACGATTTAGGAAAAATATTTCCAAGCCAAATTCCTGTGCGACATCGTTAGACGACCACTTCTTTAGCCACCGCCATCGGACCGTAATGGAATCGTGTCTCGGGGTAACTATGCCCGCGGCAGACTGGACACATACTTCAAAGACATAACCTCCCGATTCTTAACTGTGTATTCGTTTCTATTTTAACGATTAACTTGTTTCTTTTTATTTCAAAAACTTCCTAATCTATTGACGATTTGCAAGCATTTGAACATGTATATATGAAACCTTGTTTTTCCTTTTTCCTTCTGGTTACATCATTAGCTGCCCTCGCTGATGCGCAATATTGTTTATGAATTCTGTGTTGATTCATTTTAACATGTATGAATATTTATGCATGTAATACATTTAGTATCATGTTCCCCAAACCCTAGCTTACTTACACCCGCAGAGCCTTTAGACTCATTTCTAACCCTCGTTCAACGAAGACCATACAATGCCTTGGTTCTGTCCAAAACCTAGTTTTCCTCATCCAAGTAGTTGGTTTCCCCATAGGCTTGAGTCCGAGGACCATGCAATGCCTTGGTTCTGTCCAAAACCTAGTTTTCTTTTTGCGTTGGACCTTGGCTTTAGGGGAGTTAGATCCTCGGCCAAGCCCCTAGAATTATCCGTGCGATTAACGCTACCAAGCGTAGCCCCTAGACAAGAAGCATAGACCCTACCGTCTATGCCAACACACAAGCCTTTCCCACAGACGGCGCCAATTGTAAGGACACGATTTCGTAACGAACCGTAATAGTTTGGGTTCGCACGTAGAAAGGCCCAAACAATATCATTTGTAGAGCGTGGGTTTGAAAGGCTAGGCCTTGGTCACCAGGCGGTGGGTTTTCTGTGGTGTTTATACATGATAAAGTTTTCTTCACCCCTAGAGTCTTACTCCTAGAGGTGGGTTGGGAGGCTCTGGTTTTTAGCCATTTTTCCCAGCCTCCTGCTTGGTGCACTTACCTTTTTATTATATAGTCTGTATTGGTTAATCCCGGCCCTCCACTTGTTGGTCAGGCAGGGGCTTATTTCTGTATCCATCCCATCAACCGTCCCCTCTAACTTTCTATTAGTTGCGAAGATCGAAGTTTACACCGTCCAAACATCTTTTCTCATTAATCGGATCTGGGCGTTGGTAGATGCATTTAATGCGGAGGGGACGCATTTTCCTTGAGTCAATCCTACACCCTGCTTCCCTATGGGCCCCCCTTCCACTCACATCCCCTTCAGGGGGCTGTTTGGGGATAGCCCCCACCAAAATGTAGGTCTTCCCATTGAAGCTCTGAAATGCCAAGGACAAGGTAGTTTCTCAGCCGTTCCCCTTGGCACCCCGGCCATCGATTATTCGTCCTCGGTAAAATACCTCCTCGGCATGGGTCCTAGGCCCAGATAGAGCTTGGGCCGGATTGTAGACCTCCCGGACTCACAATATTTTAATACATATACATATATGTAAATGAATTTCATGAGAATGATTCAGCCATGAGGATCCTGACCCCAATTCTCACAGATTTAGTGCTTTTGCACAAGACTTGTGGGATTTGGAACTCAAGTCCGAGTGACTTTGCTTGGGCATTACTTTTCAAGATGGTTAGGTGAGAAGGATTTTTATGGGAGAGAAAGATATCTGATATGTGTATGTTTTGGCATATGTTTCTTTGGAGGCTAAGTGTGTCCAAGACCCAAATTGAAGTGAGGACCCTGGTAAAATGACTCAGCTTTTGGCTGAGTAAAAGGAAAAACTAACAAGCAAGAATATATGTATTGAGTAGCAAGAAGCAGTAAAGGAAGACAATATAATAAAGAAATATGCGAAGTAATTGTTAGAGATCCTCAAATCAATATGAGATATTTCATTATTTTTCTTAATTGTGGATTACAATGTGCTCACTAAGACATCTTACAAGGTCCAAATAAGCTCAAAAATTACAGACTTAGATGGCTATCTAAGCCTCTAAGACTTGCAAAATTTGAATCCTATTGAATCCAAGTATGTTCTATAGTGGCTGTTTCTGGGATACCGGGTGTTGTTTTCTGCTTTCTTTAAGTTTTTGACAGAGTTTTTTCAACGATTCTTGTTTTGATTCTCTATTACTGAATCCCCTTTCAATGTTGGCTGCCTTCCCCTTTTATAGTGTCATTTTAGGGTTCAAGATACCATTGATTTCCCCTCTTTGGCTCCCTGGGTACCAGTGCCTCTATTATGCCAGCCATTTTTGACAGCTGATTCTTTCTCTATTTCTCATAGTTTTCTTCTTTTAAATCTGTTTTCCTAAAAGCAACTTGCTGACCTTCCATTCCGGGTTGTCCTTGGAGAGCTAACCTTTACCCTCTCTTCTTTCAAGGCTTTTTACTTTTCAGATTCAACTTTTGGTTGTCTTTCCTTGCTGTCATTTTTCCCAAGTGAGCAGAATCCATTTCTGCTGGGCTGAAGGTTTTCCCAGCCACTTCCCTTTATAGTTCTTCATTCTGGGTTTCCCGATGTACCAGCTTTTTGTTCATGAATCGTCACTTTCCAAGCTTTCTGGTT
>NW_022155411.1:0-8477 GCF_001633185.2 Quercus lobata | reverse complement strand
CTTCCCGGCATTATTTTTAGCGAAAACGGGATGAGATATGCCGAAAAAGAGAAAACAAAATTTTAGTTCCGAATTCCGTTCATACTCGACCCGGGCAAGAAAATTCCGAAAAAAATAACAAAAAAATTCAAAAAATTATAAAACCTCTTCCTGGCATTATTTTTAGCCAAAACTGGATGAGATATGCCGAAAAAGAGAAAACAAAATTTTAGTCCCGAATTCCGTTCATACTCGACCCGGGCAAAAAAATTCCGAATAAAATAGTAAAAAAATTCAAAAAATTGTAAAACCTATACTCGGCATTATTTTTAGCAAAAACGGGATGAGATATGCCGAAAAAGAGAAAACACAAACTTAGTCCGAATCCGCTTCATACTCGACTCGGGCAAGAAAATTCCGAAAAAAATAGTAAAAAAATTCAAAAAATTATAAAACCTCTTCCCGGCATCACTTTTAGCCAAAACGGGATGAGATAGGCTGAAAAAGTGAAATCAAAATTTCAGTCCCGAATTCCGTTCATACTCGACCCGGGCAAGAAAATTTCGAAAAACATAGTACAAAAATTCAAAAATTTTGAAACCTCTTCTCGGCATTTATTTTTAGCAAAAAAGGGATGAGATAGGCCAAAAAAGTGAAATCAAAATTTTAGTCCCGAATTCCGTTCATACACGACCCCGGCAAGAAAATTCCGAAAAAAATAGTAAAAAAATTCAAAAAATATAAAACCACTTCCCGGCAATATTTTTAGCCAAAACGGGATGAGGTAGGCCGAAAAAGTGAAATCAAAATTTTAGTCCCAAATTCCGTTCATACTCTACCCGGGCAAGAAAATTCCTAAAAAAATAGTAAAAAAATTCAAAGAATTTTGAAACCTCTTCTCGGCATTATTTGAGATAGGCTGAAAAAGTGAAATCAAAATTTCAGTCCCGAATTCCGTTCATACTCGACTCGGGCAAGAAAATTCCGAAAAAAATAGTAAAAAAATTCAAAAAATTATAAAACCTCTTCCCGGCATCACTTTTAGCCAAAACGGGATGAGATAGGCTGAAAAAGTGAAATCAAAATTTCAGTCCCGAATTCCGTTCATACTCGACCGGAGGACAAAAAAATTCCGAAAAAAATAGCTAAAAAAATTCAAAAAATTGTAAAACCATATTCTCGGCATAATTTTTAGCGAAACGGGATTGGAATGGATAGGCCGAAAAAAAGAGAAAACAAAATTTTAGTTCCGAATTCCGTTCGATACTCGACCCGGGCAAGAAAATTCCGAAAAGAAATAGTAAAAAAAATTCAAAAATTATATAAAACCTCTTCTCAGGCCATTATTTTTAGCTAAAACGGATGAGATAGGTCGAAAAAGTGAAATCAAAAATTTTAGTCCCGAATTCCGTCATACATTGACCCACGGCAGAAAATTCCGAAAAATACAGTATAAAAAAATTCAAAGATTATAACAACCTCTCTCCGGGCCATTATTTTCGGCCCAAAACGGGATGAGATATCGCCGAAAAAGGAGGAAAACAAAATTTTAGTCCCAATTCCGTTCATACTCGACTCGGAAAAAAAATTCCGAAAAACAATAAGTACAAAAATTCAAAAAATTATTAAAACCTCTTGGACATTATTTTTAGTTAAACGGATGAGAGTAGGTCGAAAAAGTGAAATCAAAATTTTCGTCCCAAATTCCGTTCAATACACGACCCGGGCAAGAAAATTCTGAAAAAATAGTTAAAAAGTTCTAAAATATATAACCTCTTCCGGGCATTATTTTTAGCCAAAACGGGATGAGATATGCCGAAAAAGAGAACACAAAATTTTAGTCCCGAATTCCGTTCACACTCGACCCGGGAAAAAAAATTCCGAAAAAAATAGTAAAAAAATTCAAAAAATTGTAAACCCTATTCTCGGCATTATTTTTAGCAAAAAGGGATGAGATATGCCGAAAAAGAGAAAACAAAATTTTAGTCCCGAATTCCGTTCATACTCGACCCGGGCAAGAAAATTCCGAAAAAAATAGTAAAAAAATTCAAAAAATTATAAAACCACTTCCCGGCAATATTTTTAGCCAAAAGGGGATGAGATAGGCCGAAAAAGTGGAATCAAAATTTTAGTCCCAAATTCCGTTCATACTCGACCCGGGCAAGAAAATTCTGAAAAAAACAGTAAAAAAGTTCAAAAAATTATAAAACCTCTTCCCGGCATTATTTTTAGCGAAAACGGGATGAGATAGGTTGAAAAAGTGAAATCAAAATTTCAGTCCCAAATTTTCCGTTTAACTCACTGCGGCCAAGAAAATTCCGAAAAACATAGTACAAAAATTCAAAAAATTTTGCAAACCTCTTCTCGGCCATTATTTTTGCAAAAGGATAGATAGGCCAAAAAAGTGAAATCAAAATTTTAGTCCCGAATTCCGTTCATACAGACCCCGGCAAGAAAAATCCGAAAAAAAAGTAAAAAAGTTCAAAAAATTATAAAAACCAACTTCCCGGCATTATTTAAGCGAAAAACGATGAGATATGCCGAAAAAGAGAAAAAAAAAATTTAGTGCGAATTCGCGTTCATACTCGACACGGGGCCAAGAAAATCCGGAAAAAAAAAGTTAAAAAATTCAAAAAATTATAAAACCTCTTCTCGGCATTATTTTTAGCTAAAACGGGATGAGATAGGTCGAAAAAGTGAAATCAAAATTTTAGTCCCGAATTCCGTTCATACACGACCCCGGCAAGAAAATTCTGAAAAAAATAGTAAAAAAAGTTCAAAAAATTATATAACCTCTTCCCGGCATTATTTTTAGCCAAAACGGGATGAGATATGCCGAAAAAGAGAACACAAAATTTTAGTCCCGAATTCCGTTCACACTCGGCCCGGGAAAAAAAATTCCGAAAAAAATAGTAAAAAAATTCAAAAAATTGTAAAACGTATTCTCGGCATTATTTTTAGCAAAAAGGGATGAGATATGCCGAAAAAGAGAAAACAAAATTTTAGTCCCGAATTCCGTTCATACTCGACCCGGGCAAGAAAATTCCTAAAAAAATAGTAAAAAAATTCAAAAAATTATAAAACCACTTCCCGGCAATATTTTTAGCCAAAAGGGGATGAGATAGGCCGAAAAAGTGGAATCAAAATTTTAGTCCCAAATTCCGTTCATACTCGACCCGGGCAAGAAAATTCCGAAAAAAATAGTAAAAAAATTCAAAAAATTTTGCAACCTTTTCTCGGCATTATTTTTAGCCAAAACGGGATTAGATAGGCTGAAAAAGTGAAATCAAAATTTCAGTCCCAAATTCCGTTCATACTTGACCCGGGCAAGAA
The DNA here is from genome assembly GCF_001633185.2 of Quercus lobata. Lineage (NCBI taxonomy): Eukaryota > Viridiplantae > Streptophyta > Magnoliopsida > Fagales > Fagaceae > Quercus > Quercus lobata. Next base: position 5,165 of record NW_022155411.1, on the reverse strand, counting down.
AATTCCGAAAAAATAGTACAAAAATTCAAAAAATTTTGAAACCTCTTCTCGGCATTATTTTTAGCCAAAAAGGGATGAGATAGGCCAAAAAAGTGAAATCAAATTTAGTACCGAATTCGTTCAGTACAACGACCCGGCAAAGAAAATTCCCGAAAAAAAAGTAAAAAAGTTCAAAAAATTATAAAACCACTTCCCGGCATTATTTTTAGCGAAAACGGGATGAGATATGCCGAAAAAGTGAAAAAAAATTTTAGTGCCGAATTCGGTTCATACTCGACACGGGCAAGAAAATTCCGAAAAAAATAGTAAAAAAATTACAAAAATTATAAAACCCCTTCTCGGCATTATTTTTAGTCAAAACGGGATGAGATTGGTCGAAAAAGTGAAATCAAAATTTTAGTCCCGAATTCCGTTCATACTCGACCCGGGCAAGAAAATTCCGAAAAAAACAGTAAAAATGTTCAAAAAATTATAAAACCTCTTCCCGGCATTATTTTTAGCGAAAACGGGATGAGATATGCCGAAAAAGAGAAAACAAAATTTTAGTTCCGAATTCCGTTCATACTCGACCCGGGCAAGAAAATTCCGAAAAAAATAACAAAAAAATTCAAAAAATTATAAACCTCTTCCTGGCATTATTTTTAGCCAAAACTGGATGAGATATGCCGAAAAAAAGAAAACAAAATTTTAGTCCCGAATTCCGTTCATACTCGACCCGGGAAAAAAAATTCCGAAAAAAATAGTAAAAAAATTCAAAAAATTGTAAAACCTATACTCGGCATTATTTTTAGCAAAAACGGGATGAGATATGCCGAAAAAGGGAAAACAAAACTTTAGTCCCGAATTCCGTTCATACTCGACCCGGGCAAGAAAATTCCGAAAAAAATAGTAAAAAAATTCAAAAAATTATAAAACCACTTCCCGGCAATATTTTTAGCCAAAACGGGATGAGGTAGGCCGAAAAAGTGAAATCAAAATTTTAGTCCCAAATTCCGTTCATACTCTACCCGGGCAAGAAAATTCCTAAAAAAATAGTAAAAAAATTCAAAGAATTTTGAATCCTCTTCTCGGCATTATTTTTAGCCAAAACGGGATGAGATAGGCTGAAAAAGTGAAATCAAAATTTCAGTCCCGAATTCCGTTCATACTCGACTCGGGCAAGAAAATTCCGAAAAAAATAGTAAAAAAATTCAAAAAATTATAAAACCTCTTCCCGGCATCATTTTTAGCCAAAATGGGATGAGATAGGCTGAAAAAGTGAAATCAAAATTTCAGTCCCGAATTTCGTTCATACTCGACCCGGGCAAGAAAATTTCGAAAAACATAGTACAAAAATTCAAAAATTTTGAAACCTCTTCTCGGCATTATTTTTAGCAAAAAAGGGACGAGATAGGCCAAAAAAGTGAAATCAAAATTTTAGTCCCGAATTCCGTTCATACACGACCCCGGCAAGAAAATTCCGGAAAAAATAGTAAAAAAATTCAAAAAATTATAAAACCTCTTCCTGGCATTATTTTTAGCCAAAACGGGATGAGATATGCCGAAAAAGAGAAAACAAAATTTTAGTCCCGAATTCCGTTCATACTCGACCCGGGAAAAAAAATTCCGAAAAAAATAGTAAAAAAATTCAAAAAATTGTAAAACCTATTCTCGGCATTATTTTTAGCGAAAACGGGATGAGATATTGCCGAAAAAGAGAAAACAAAATTTTAGTTCCGAATTCCGTTCATACTCGACCCGGGCAAGAAAATTCCGAAAGAAATAGTAAAAAAATTCAAAAAATTATAAAACCTCTTCTCGGCATTATTTTTAGCCAAAACGGGATGAGATAGGTCGAAAAAGTGAAATCAAAATTTTAGTCCCGAATTCCGTTCATACATGACCCCGGCAAGAAAATTCCGAAAAAAATAGTAAAAAATTCAAAGAAATTATAAAACCTCTTCCGCCGGCATTATTTTTTAGCCAAAACGGGATGAGATCATGCCGAAAAAGAGAAAACAAAATTTTAGTCGAAATTCCCGTTCATACTCGACCCGGGAAAAAATTCCGAAAAAAATAATATAAAAAAATTCCAAAAATGGTAAACTATTCGGCATTATTTTTAGCAAAAAACGGGATGAGATATCCGAAAGAGAAAACAAAACTTTAGTCCCGAATTCCGTTCATACTCGACCCGGGCAAGAAAATTCCGAAAAAAATAGTAAAAAAATTCAAAAAATTATAAAACCACTTCCCGGCAATATTTTTAGCCAAAACGGGATGAGATAGGATGAAAAAGTGAAATCAAAATTTTAGTCCCAAATTCCGTTCATACTCGACCCGGGCAAGAAAATTCCAAAAAAACAGTAAAAAAGTTCAAAAAATTATAAAACCTCTTCGCGGCATTATTTTTAGCCAAAATGGGATGAGATAGGCCGAAAAAGTGAAATCAAAATTTTAGCCCCAAATTCCGTTCATACTCGACCCGGGCAAGAAAATGCCGAAAAAAACAGTAAAAAAGTTCAAAAAATTATAAAACCTCTTCCCGGCATTATTTTTAGCGAAAACGGGATGAGATATGCCGAAAAAGAGAAAACAAAATTTTAGTTTCGAATTCCGTTCAAACTCGACTCGGGCAAGAAAATTCCGAAAAAAATAGTAAAAAAATTCAAAAAATTATAAAACCTCTTCTCGGCATTATTTTTTGCTAAAACGGGATGAGATAGGTCGAAAAAGTGAAATCAAAATTTTAGTCCCGAATTCCGTTCATACACGACCCCGGCAAGAAAATTCTGAAAAAAATAGTAAAAAAAGTTCAAAAAATTATATAACCTCTTCCCGGCATTATTTTTAGCCAAAACGGGATGAGATATGCCGAAAAAGAGAACACAAAATTTTAGTCCCGAATTCCGTTCACACTCGACCCGGGAAAAAAAATTCCGAAAAAAATAGTAAAAAAATTCAAAAAATTGTAAAACCTATTCTCGGCATTATTTTTAGCAAAAAGGGATGAGATATGCCGAAAAAGAGAAAACAAAATTTTAGTCCCGAATTCCGTTCATACTCGACCCAGGCAAGAAAATTACGAAAAAAATAGTAAAAAAATTCAAAAAATTATAAAACCACTTCCCGGCAATATTTTTAGCCAAAAGGGGATGAGATAGGCCGAAAAAGTGGAATCAAAATTTTAGTCCCAAATTCCGTTCATACTCGACCCGGGCAAGAAAATTCCGAAAAAAACAGTAAAAAAGTTCAAAAAATAATAAAACCTCTTCCCGGCATTATTTTTAGCCAAAACGGGATGAGATAGGCCGAAAAAGTGAAATCAAAATTTTAGTCCCAAATTCCGTTCATACTCGACCCGGGCAAGAAAATTCTGAAAAAAACAGTAAAAAAGTTCAAAAAACTATAAAACCTCTTCCCGGCATTATTTTTAGCGAAAACGGGATGAGATATGCCGAAAAAGAGAAAACAAAATTTTAGTTCCGAATTCCGTTCATACTCGACCCGGGCAAGAAAATTCCGAAAAAAATAGTAAAAAAATTCAAAAAATCGTAAAACCTAATCTCGGCATTATTTTTAGCAAAAACGGGATGAGATATGCCGAAAAAGAGAAAACAAAATTTTAGTCCCGAATTCCGTTCATACTCGACCCGGGCAAGAATATTCCGAAAAAAATAGTAAAAAAATTCAAAAAATTGTAAAACCACTTCCCGGCAATATTTTTAGCCAAAACGGGATGAGAGAGGCCGAAAAAGTGAAATCAAAATTTTAGTCCCAAATTCCGTTCATACTCGACCCGGGAAAGAAAATTCCGAAAAAAATGGTGAAAAAATTCAAAATATTTTGAAACCCCTTCTCGGCATTATTTTTCGGCCAAAACGGGATGAGATAGGCTGAAAAAGTGAAATCAAAATTTCAGTCCCGAATTCCGTTCATACTCGACCCGGGCAAGAAAATTCCGAAAAACATAGTACAAAAATTCAAAAAATTTTGAAACCTCTTCTCGGCATTATTTTGAGCCAAAAAGGGATGAGATAGGCCAAAAAAGTGAAATCAAAATTTTAGTCCCGAATTCCGTTCATACACGACCCCGGCAAGAAAATTCCGAAAAAAAAACTAAAAAAGTTCAAAAAATTATAAAACCTCTTCCCGGCATTATTTTTAGCGAAAACGGGATGAGATATGCCGAAAAAGAGAAAAAAAAATTTAGTGCCGAATTCGGTTCATACTCGACACGGGCAAGAAAATTCCGAAAAAAATAGTAAAAAAATTACAAAAATTATAAAACCCCTTCTCGGCATTATTTTTAGCCAAAACGGGATGAGATTGGTCGAAAAAGTGAAATCAAAATTTTACTCCCGAATTCCGTTCATACTCGACCCGGGCAAGAAAATTCCGAAAAAATAGTAAAAAAATTCAAAAATTCTAAAACCTCTTCCCGGCATTATTTTTAGCAAAAACGGGATGAGATATGCCGAAAAAGAGAAAACAAAAAATTCCGTTCATACTCGACCCGGGCAAGAAAATTTCGAAAGAAATAGTAAAAAAATTCAAAAAATTATAAAACCTCTTCTCGGCATTATTTTTAGCCAAAACGGGATGAGATAGGTCGAAAAAGTGAAATCAAAATTTTAGTCTCGAATTCCGTTCATACTCGACCCGGGCAAGAAAATTCCGAAAAAAATAGTAAAAAAATTCAAAAAATTTTGCAACCTTTTCTCGGCATTATTTTTAGCCAAAACGGGATTAGATAGGCTGAAAAAGTGAAATCAAAATTTCAGTCCCAAATTCCGTTCATACTCGACCCGGGCAAGAAAATTCCGAAAAAAATAGTGAAAAAATTCAAAAAATTTGAAACCCCTTCTCGGCATTATTTTTAGCCAAAACGGGATGAGATTGGCTGAAAAAGTGAAATCAAAATTTCAGTCCCGAATTCCGTTCATACTCGACCCGGGCAAGAAAATTCCGAAAAACATAGTACCAAAATTCAAAAAATTTTGAAACCTCTTCTCGGCATTATTTTTAGCCAAAAAGGGATGAGATAGGCCAAAAAAGTGAAATCAAAATTTTAGTCCCGAATTCCGTTCATACACGACCCCGGCAAGAAAATTCCGAAAAAAAAAGTAAAAAAGTTCAAAAAATTATAAAACCTCTTCCCGGCATTTTTTTTAGCGAAAACGGGA
>NW_022155410.1:0-8531 GCF_001633185.2 Quercus lobata | reverse complement strand
CAGGACTTGGGTTCTGTTTAACGCTTTGTAAAAATGGCCGCGAGGTTAATTTCCCCTAAGCCTGTGGTCCGAGGAGCCAGGCAGGACCTGGGTTCTGTTTAACACTTAGTAAAAATGGCTTCAAGATTAATTTCCCCCAAGTTTGTGGTACGAGGATCCAGGCAGGACTTAGGTTCGGTTTGACACTTAGTGAGAATCGCTGCGAGGTTAATTTCCCCTAACACTTAGCAAAAATGGCTTCAAGGTCAATTTCCCCCAATTTTGTGGTCCGAGGATCCAGGCAGGACTTGGGTTCTGTTTAACACTTAGTAAAAATGGCCACGAGGTTAATTTCCCCCAAGCCTGTGGTCCGAGTAGCCAGGCAGGACTTGGGTTCTATTTAACACTTAGTAAAAATGGCTTCAAAGTTAATTTTCCCCAAGTCTGTGGTCCGAGGATCCAGGCAGGACTTAGGTTCTGTTTGACACTTAGTGAGAATCGCTGCGAGATTAATTTCCCCTAACTCCGTGGTCCAAGGAGCCAGGCAGGACTTGGGTTCTGTTTACCACTTAGTAAAAATCTCTGCGATGTTAATTTTCCCCAAGCCTGTGGTCCGAGGAGCCAGGCAGGACTTGGGTTCTGTTTAACACTAAGTAAAAATTGCTTCAAAGTGAATTTCCCCCAAGTCCGTGGTCCGAGGATCCAGGCAGGACTTAGGTTCTGTTTAACACTTAGTGAGAATCGCTGCGAGGTTAATTTCCCCCAACTCTGTGGTCCAAGGAGCCAGGCAGGACTTGGGTTCTGTTTAACAATTAGTAATAATCGCTGCGAGGTTAATTTCCCCCAAGTTTGGGGTCCGAGGTGCCAGGCAGTACTTGGATTCTGTTTAACACTTAGTAAAAATGGCTTCAAAGTTAATTTCCCCCAAATCTGTGGTCCGAGAATCCAGGCAGGACTTAGGTTCTGTTTGACACTTAGTGAGAATCGCTGCGAGGTTAATTTCCCCTAACACTTAGAAAAAATGGCTTCAAGGTCAATTTTCCCCAAGTTTGTGGTCCGAGGATCCAGGCAGGACTTGGGTTCAGTTTAACACTTAGTAAAAATAGCGCGAGGTTAATTTCCCCCAAGCCCGTGGTCCGAGTAGCCAGGCAAGACTTGGGTTCTGTTTAACATTTAGTAAAAATGGCTTCAAAGTTAATTTTCCCCAAGTCTGTGGTCCGAGGATCCAGGCAGGACTTAGGTTCTATTTGACACTTAGTGAGAATCGCTGCGAGGTTAATTTCCCCTAACTCCGTGGTCCAAGGAGCCAGGCAGGACTTGGGTTCTGTTTACCACTTAGCAAAAATCTCTGCGAAGTTAATTTCCCCCAAGTCCGTGGTCCGAGGAGCCAGGCAGGACTTGGGTTCTGGTTAAAATTTAGCAAAAATGGCTTCAAGGTTAATTTCCCCCAAGTTAGTAGTCCGAGGATCGAGGCAGGACTTGGATTTTGTTTAACACTTAGTAAAAATGGGCGCGAGGTTAATTTCACCTCAAGCCTGTGGTCCGAGGAGCCAGGCAGGACTTGGGTTCTGTTTAACACTTAGTAAAAATGGCTTCAAGGTTAATTTCCCCCAAGTCTGTGGTCCGAGGATCCAGGCAGGACTTGGGTTCTGTTTAACGCTTAATAATAATAGCTGCGAGATTAATTTCCCCCAAGTTTGTGGTCCGAGGTGCCTGGCAGGACTTGGATTCTGTTTAACACTTATTAAGAATCACTGCGAGGTTAATTTCCCCCAAGCCTGTGGTCCAAGGACCTAAGCAGGACTTGGGTTCTGTTTAGCACACAGTAAAATGGCTTCAAGGTTAATTTCCCCCAAGCCTGTGGTCCGAGGTGCCTGGCAGGACTTGGATTCTGTTTAACACTTATTAAGAATCACTGCGAGGTTAATTTCCCCCAAGCCTGTGGTCCAAGGAGCTAAGCAGGACTTGGGTTCTATTTAGCACACAGTAAAAATGGCTTCAAGGTAAATTTCCCCCAAGCCTGTGGTCCAAGGAGCTAGGCAGGACTGGGGTTCTATTTAACATTTAGTAAAAATTGCCGCGATGTTAATTTTCCCCAAGCCTGTGGTCCGAGAAGCCAGGCAGGACTTGGGTTCTGTTTAACACTTAGTAAAAATGGCTTCAAGGTTAATTTCCCCTAAGTTTGTGGTCCGAGGATCCAGGCAGGACTTGCGTTCTGTTTAACACTTAGTAAAAATGGCCGCGAGGTTAATTTCCCCCAAGCCTGTGGTCCGAGGAGCCAGGCAGGACTTGGGTTCTGTTTAACACTTAGTAAAAATGGCTTCAAAGTTAATTTCCCCCAAGTCTGTGGTCCGAGGATCCAGGCAGGACTTAGGTTCTGTTTAACACTTAGTGAGAATCGCTGCGAGGTTAATTTCCCCCAACTCTGTGGTCCAAGGAGCCAGGCAGGACTTGGGTTCTGTTTAACACTTAGTAATAATCGCTGCGAGGTTAATTTCCCCCAAGTTTGTGGTCCGAGGTGCCAGGCAGTACTTGGATTCTGTTTAACACTTAGTAAGAATCACTGCGAGGTTAATTTCCCCCAAGTCTGTGGTCCGAGGATCCAGGCAGGACTTAGGTTCTGTTTAACACTTAGTGAGAATCGCTGCGAGGTTAATTTCCCCCAACTCTGTGGTCCTAGGAGCCAGGCAAGACTTTGGTTCTGTTTAACACTTTGTAAAAATCGATGCGAGGTTAATTTACCCTAAGTCTGTGGTCCGTGGAGCCAGGCAGGACTAGGGTTCCATTTAATACTTAGTTAAAATCGCTGCTAGGTTAATTTCCCCAAATTTTGTGGTCCGAGGATCCAGGCAGGACTTGGGTTCTGTTTAACACTTAGTAAAATTCGCTGCGAGGTTAATTTCACCCAAGCCGGTGGTCCAAGGAGCCATGCAGGACTTGGGTTCTATTTAACACTTAGTAAAAATGGCTTCAAGGTTAATTTCCCCCAAGTCTGTGGTCCGAGGTGCCAGGCAGGACTTGGATTCTGTTTAACACTTAGTAAAATTCGCTGCGAGGTTAATTTCACCCAAGCCGGTGGTCCAAGGAGCCATGCAGGACTTGGGTCCTATTTAACACTTAGTAATAATCGCTGCGAGGTTAATTTCTCCCAAGTCTGTGGTCCGAGGTGCCAGACAGGACTTGGATTCTGTTTAACACTTAGTAAGAATCACTGCGAGGTTAATTTCCCCCAAGTCTGTGGTCCAAGAATCCAGGCAGGACTTAGTTTCTGTTTGACACTTAGTGAGAATCGCTGCGAGGTTAATTTCCCCTAACTCCATGGTCCAAGGAGCCAGGCAGGACTTGGGTTCTGTTTACCACTTAGTAAAAATCACTGCGAAGTTAATTTCCCCCAAGTCTGTGGTCCGAGGAGCCAGGCAGGACTTGGATTCTGTTTAAAATTTAGCAAAAATGGCTTCAAGGTTAATTTCCCCCAAGTTTGTAGTCCGAGGATCTAGGCAAGACTTGGATTTTGTTAAACACTTAGTAAAAATGGCTTCAAGGTTAATTTCCCCCAAGTTTGTGGTCCGACAATCCAGGCAGGACTTGGGTTCCGTTTAACACTTAGTAAAAATGGCTTCAAGGTTAATTTCCCCCAAGTTTGTGGTCCGAGGATCCAGGCAGGACTTGGGCTCTGTTTAACGCTTAGTAAAAATGGCCGCGAGGTTCATTTCCCCCAAGCCTGTGGTCCGAGGATCTAGGCAGGACTTGGTTTCTGTTTAACGCTTAGTAAAAATGGCCGCGAGGTTAATTTCCCCCAAGCCTGTGGTCCGAGGAGCTAGGCAGGACTTGGGTTCTGTTTAACGCTTTGTAAAAATGGCCGCGAGGTTAATTTCCCCTAAGCCTGTGGTCTGAGGAGCCAGGCAGGACCTGGGTTCTATTGAACACTTAGTAAAAATGGCTTCAAGGTTAATTTCCCCCAAGTTTGTGGTACGAGGATCCAGGCAGGACTTAGGTTCGGTTTGACACTTAGTGAGAATCGCTGCGAGGTTAATTTCCCCTAACACTTAGCAAAAATGGCTTCAAGGTCAATTTCCCCCAAGTTTGTGGTCCGAGGATCCAGGCAGGACTTGGGTTCTGTTTAACACTTAGTAAAAATGGCCACGAGGTTAATTTCCCCCAAGCCTGTGGTCCGAGTAGCCAGGCAGGACTTGGGTTCTATTTAACACTTAGTAAAAATGGCTTCAAAGTTAATTTTCCCCAAGTCTGTGGTCCGAGGATCCAGACAGGACTTAGGTTCTGTTTGACACTTAGTGAGAATCGCTGCGAGATTAATTTCCCCTAACTCCGTGGTCCAAGGAGCCAGGCAGGACTTGGGTTCTGTTTACCACTTAGTAAAAATCTCTGCGATGTTAATTTTCCCCAAGCCTGTGGTCCGAGGAGCCAGGCAGGACTTGGGTTCTGTTTAACACTTAGTAAAAATGGCTTCAAAGTTAATTTCCCCCAAGTCCGTGGACCGAGGATCCAGGCAGGACTTAGGTTCTGTTTAACACTTAGTGAGAATCGCTGCGAGGTTAATTTCCCCCAACTCTGTGGTCCAAGGAGCCAGGCAGGACTTGGGTTCTGTTTAACACTTAGTAATAATCGCTGCGAGGTTAATTTCCCCCAAGTTTGTGGTCCGAGGTGCCAGGCAGTACTTGGATTCTGTTTAACACTTAGTAAAAATGGCTTCAAAGTTAATTTCCCCCAAGTCTGTGGTCCGAGGATCCAGGCAGGACTTAGGTTCTGTTTGACACTTAGTGAGAATCGCTGCGAGGTTAATTTCCCCTAACACTTAGCAAAAATGGCTTCAAGGTCAATTTCCCCCAAGTTTGTGGTCCGAGGATCCAGGCAGGACTTGGGTTCAGTTTAACACTTAGTAAAAATGGCCGCGAGGTTAATTTCCCCCAAGCCTGTGGTCCGAGTAGCCAGGCAAGACTTGGGTTCTGTTTAACACTTAGTAAAAATGGCTTCAAAGTTAATTTTCCCCAAGTCTGTGGTCCGAGGATCCAGGCAGGACTTAGGTTCTGTTTGACACTTAGTGAGAATCGCTGCGAGGTTAATTTCCCCTAACTCCGTGGTCCAAGGAGCCAGGCAGGACTTGGGTTCTGTTTACCACTTAGTAAAAATCTCAGCGAAGTTAATTTCCCCCAAGTCTGTGGTCCGAGGAGCCAGGCAGGACTTGGGTTCTGGTTAAAATTTAGCAAAAATGGCTTCAAGGTTAATTTCCCCCAAGTTTGTAGTCCGATGATCGAGGCAGGACTTGGATTTTGTTTTACACTTAGTAAAAATGGGCGCGAGGTTAATTTCCCTCAAACCTGTGGTCCGAGGAGGCAGGCAGGACTTGGGTTCTGTTTAACACTTATTAAAAATGGCTTCAAGGTTAATTTCCCCCAAGTCTATGGTCCGAGGATCCAGGCAGGACTTGGGTTCTGTTTAACGCTTAGTAATAATAGCTGCGAGATTAATTTCCCCCAAGTTTGTGGTCCGAGGTGCCTGGCAGGACTTGGATTCTGTTTAACACTTATTAAGAATCACTGCGAGGTTAATTTCCCCCAAGCCTGTGGTCCAAGGAGCTAAGCAGGACTTGGGTTCTATTTAGCACACAGTAAAAGTGGCTTCAAGGTTAATTTCCCCCAAGCCTGTGGTCCAAGGAGCCAGGCAGGACTTGGGTTCTGTTTAACACTTAGTAAAAATTGCCGCGATGTTAATTTTCCCCAAGCCTGTGGTCCGAGAAGCCAGGCAGGACTTGGGTTCTGTTTAACACTTAGCAAATATGGCTTCGAGGTTAATTTCCCCTAAGTTTGTGGTCCGAGGATCCAGGCAGGACTTGCGTTCTGTTTAACACTTAGTAAAAATGGCCGCGAGGTTAATTTCCCCCAAGCCTGTGGTCCGAGGAGCCAGGCAGGACTTGGGTTCTGTTTAACACTTAGCAAAAATGGCTTCAAAGTTAATTTCCCCCAAGTCTGTGGTCCGAGGATCCAGGCAGGACTTAGGTTCTGTTTAACACTTAGTGAGAATCGCTGCGAGGTTAATTTCCCCCAACTCTGTGGTCCAAGGAGCCAGGCAGGACTTGGGTTCTGTTTAACACTTAGTAATAATCGCTGCGAGGTTAATTTCCCCCAAGTTTGTGGTCCGAGGTGCCAGGCAGTACTTGGATTCTGTTTAACACTTAGTAAGAATCACTGCGAGGTTAATTTCCCCCAAGTCTGTGGTCCGAGGATCCAGGCAGGACTTAGGTTCTGTTTAACACTTAGTGAGAATCGCTGCGAGGTTAATTTCCCCCAACTCTGTGGTCCAAGGAGCCAGGCAGGACTTGGGTTCTGTTTAACACTTTGTAAAAATCGCTGCGAGGTTAATTTACCCTAAGTCTGTGGTCCGTGGAGCCAGGCAGGACTAGGGTTCCGTTTAATACTTAGTTAAAATCGCTGCGAGGTTAATTTCCCCAAATTTTGTGGTCCGAGGATCCAGGCAGGACTTGGGTTCTGTTTAACACTTAGTAAAATTCGCTGCGAGGTCAATTTCACCCAAGCCGGTGGTCCAAGGAGCCATGCAGGACTTGGGTTCTACTTAACACTTAGTAAAAATGGCTTCAAGGTTAATTTCCCCCAAGTTTGTGGTCCAAGGAGCCAGGCAGGACTTGGGTTCTGTTTAACGTTTAGCAAAAATGGCTTCAAGGTTAATTTCCCCTAAGTTTGTGGTCCGAGGATCCAGGCAGGACTTGGGCTCTGTTTAACACTTAGTAAAAATGGCCGCAAGGTTAATTTCCCCAAAGCCTGTGGTCCGAGTAGCCAGGCAGGACTTGGGTTCTGTTTAACACTTAGTAAAAATGGCTTCAAAGTTAATTTCCCCCAAGTCTGTGGTCCGAGAATCCAAGCAGGACATAGGTTCTGTTTAACACTTAGTGAGAATCGCTGCGAGGTTAATTTCACCAAACTCTGTGGTCCAAGGAGCCAGGCAGGACTTGGGTTCTGTTTAACACTTAGTAAAAATCGCTGCGAGGTTAATTTCCCCCAAGTCTGTGGTCCGAGGAGCCAGGCAGGACTTGGGTTCTGTTTAACACTTAGTAATAATCGCTGCGAGGTTAATTTCCCCCAAGTCTGTGGTCCGAGGAGCCAGGCAGGACTTGGGTTCTGTTTAACACTTAGTAAAAATCGCTGCGAGGTTAATTTCCCCCAAGTCTGTGGTCCGAGGAGCCAGGCAGGACTTGGGTTCTGTTTAACACTTAGTAATAATCGCTGCGAGGTTAATTTCTCCCAAGTCTGTGGTCCGAGGTGCCAGGCAGGACTTGGATTCTGTTTAACACTCAGTAAGAATCACTGCGAGGTTAATTTCCCCCAAGTGTGTGGTCCGAGAATCCAGGCAGGACTTAGGTTCTGTTTGACACTTAGTGAGAATCGCTGCGAGGTTAATTTCCCCTAACTCCGTGGTCCAAGGAGCCAGGCAGGACTTAGGTTCTGTTTACCACTTAGTAAAAATCACTGTGAAGTTAATTTCCCCCAAGTCTGTGGTCCGAGGAGCCAGGCAGGACTTGGGTGCTTAGTAAAAATCGCTGCGAGGTTAATTTCCCCCAAGTCTGTGGTCCGAGGAGCCAGGCAGGACTTGGGTTCTGTTTAACACTTAGTAAAAAACGCTGCGAGGTTAATTTCCCCCAAGTCTGTGGTCCGAGGAGCCAGGCAGGACTTGGGTTCTGTTTAACACTTAGTAATAATCGCTGCGAGGTTAATTTCTCCCAAGTCTGTGGTCCGAGGTGCCAGGCAGGACTTGGATTCTGTTTAACACTCAATAAGAATCACTGCGAGGTTAATTTCCCCCACGTGTGTGGTCCGAGAATCCAGGCAGGACTTAGGTTCTGTTTGACACTTAGTGAGAATCGCTGCGAGGTTAATTTCCCCTAACTCCGTGGTCCAAGGAGCCAGGCAGGACTTAGGTTCTGTTTACCACTTAGTAAAAATCACTGTGAAGTTAATTTCCCCCAAGTCTGTGGTCCGAGGAGCCAGGCAGGACTTGGGTTCTGTTTAAAATTTAGCAAAAATGGCTTCAAGGTTAATTTCCCCCAAGTTTGTAGTCCGAGGATCTAGGCAGGACTTGGATTTTGTTTAACACTTAGTAAAAATGGCTTCAAGGTTAATTTCCCCCAAGTTTGTGGTCCGAGAATCCAGGCCGGACTTGGGTTCTGTTTAACACTTAGTAAAAATGGCTTCAAGGTTAATTTCCCCCAAGTTTGTGGTTCGAGGATCCAGGCAGGACTTGGGTTCTGTTTAACGCTTAGTAAAAATGGCCGCGAGGTTAATTTCCTCCAAGCCTGTGGACCGAGGAGCTAGGCAGGACTTGGGTTCTGTTTAACGCTTTGTAAAAATGGTCGCGAGGTTAATTTCCCCTAAGCCTGTGGTCCGAGGAGCCAGGCAGGACCTGGGTTCTATTTAACACTTAGTAAAAATGGCTTCAAGGTTAATTTCCCCCAAGTTTGTGGTACGAGGATCCAGGCAGGACTTGGGTTCTGTTTAACGCTTAGTAAAAATGGCCGCGAGGTT
>NW_022155409.1:0-8536 GCF_001633185.2 Quercus lobata | reverse complement strand
ATGTTTTTTAATTTTTAAAATTTTTATGCATTTATTTTTGAATTTTTTTACTCGGGTCGGGTTCGAACGGATTGGAATGAAATTTTTTTTCTTCTCTATTTTTCGGCCTATCCTGACCCGTTTCAAATTGAAATGAAGCCTGGCTGATGTTTTTTAATTTTTAAAATTTTTATGCATTTATTTTTGAATTTTTTTACTCGGGTCGGGTTCGAACGGATAGGAAAGAAATTTTTTTTCTTCTCTATTTTTCCGCCTATCCTGACCCGTTTCAAATTGAAATGAAGCCTGGATGATTTTTTTTAATTTTTAAAATTTTTTTGCATTTATTTTTTAATTTTCTAACTCGAGTCGGGTTCGAACAGATAGGAATGAATTTTTTTTTGTTCTCTATTTTTCAGCCTATCCTGACCCGTTTCGTCTTTGAATGAAGCCTGGATGATGTTTTTTAATTTTAAAAATTTTTATGCATTTATTTTTGAATTTTTTTACTCGGGTCGGGTTCGAATGGATAGGAATGAAATTTTTTTTCTTCTCTATTTTTCGGCCTATCCTGACCCGTTTCATATTGAAATGAAGCCTGGATGATGTTTTTTAATTTTTAAAAAATTTTTGCATTCATTTTTGAATTTTCTAACTCGGGTCGGGTCGCAACGGATAGGAATGAAATTTTTTTTGTTCTCTATTTTTCAGCCTATCCTGACCCGTTTCGTCTTTAAATGAAGCCTGGATGATGTTTTTTAATATTTAAAATTTTTATGCATTTATTTTTGAATTTTTTTACTCGGGTCGGGTTCGAACGGATAGGAAAGAAATTTTTTTTCTTCTCTATTTTTCCGCCTATCCTGACCCGTTTCATATTAAAATGAAGCCTGGATGATGTTTTTTAATTTTTAAAATTTTTTTGCATTTATTTTTGAATTTTCTAACTCGGGTCGGGTTCGAACGGATAGGAATGAAATTTTTTTTGTTCTCTATTTTTCAGCCAATCCTGACCCGTTTCGTCTTTAAATGAAGCCTGGATGATGTTTTTTTAATTTTTAAAATTTTTTTGCATTTATTTTTGAATTTTTTTACTCGGGTCGGGTTCGAACGGATAGGAAAGAAATTTGTTTTCTTCTCTATTTTTCGGCCTATCCTGACCCGTTTCATATTGAAATGAAGCCTGGATGATGTTTTTTAATTTTTAAAATTTTTTTGCATTTATTTTTGAATTTTCTAACTCGGGTCGGGTTCGAAAGGATAGGAATGAAATTTTTTTTGTTCTCTATTTTTCAGCCTATCCTGACCCTTTTCGTCTTTAAATGAAGCCTGGATGATGTTTTTTAATTTTTACAATTTTTATGCATTTATTTTTGAATTTTTTAACTCGGGTCGGGTTCGAACGGATAGGAATGAAATTTTTTTCTTCTCTATTTTTCGGTCTATCCCGACCCGTTTTATATTGAAATGAAGCCTGGATGATGTTTTTTAATTTTTAAAATGTGCCATTACTTTTGAATTTTCTTACTCGGGTCAGGTTCGAACGGATAGGAATGAAAGTTTTTTTGTTCTCTGTTTTTCAGCCTATCCTGACCCGTTTCGTCTTTCAATGAAGCCTGGATGATGTTTTTTAATTTTTAAAATTTTTATGCATTTATTTTTGAATTTTTTTACTCGGGTCGGGTTCGAACGGATAGAATAGAAATTTTTTTTCTTCTCTATTTTTCGGCCTATCCTGACCCGTTTCATATTGAAATGAAGCCTGGATGATGTTTTTTAATTTTTAAAATTTTTTTGCATTTATTTTTGAATTTTCTAACTCGGGTCGGGTTCGAAAGGATAGGAATTAAATTTTTTTTGTTCTCTATTTTTCAGCCTATCCTTACCCGTTTCATCTTTAAATGAAGCCTGGATGATGTTTTTTAATTTTTAAAATTTTTATGAATTTATTTTTGAATTTTTTTACTCGGGTCGGGTTCGAATGGATAAGAATGAAATTTTTTTTCTTCTCTATTTTTCGGCCTATCCTGACCCGTTTCATATTGAAATGAAGCCTGGATGATGTTTTTTAATTTTTAAAAATTTTTTGCATTCATTTTTGAATTTTCTAACTCGGGTCGGGTTCGTACGGATAGGAATGAAATTTTTTTTCATCTCTATTTTTCGGTCAGTTCTGAACCGTTTCCTATTGAAATGAAGCCTGGATGATGTTTTTTAATTTTTAAAATTTTTTTGCATTCCTTTTTGAATTTTCTAACACTGGTCGGGTTCGAACGGATAGGAATGAAATTTTTTTTGTACTCTATTTTTCGGCCTGTTCTGACCCCTTTCGTCTTGAAATGAAGCTTGATGATGTTTTTAATTTTTTAAAATTTTTTTTGCATTTATTTTGAATTTTCTAAACTCGGTCGGGTTCTGAACGGATAGATGAATTTTTTTTGTTCTCGGGAGAGAGAGGGCCGTTTCGTCTTTAAAATGAAGCCCGGATGAATGTTTTAATTTTAAAATTTTATGCATTTATTTTTGAATTTTTACTCGGGTCGGGTTCGAACGGATAGGAAAGAAATTTTTTTCTTCTCTATTTTTCGGCCTATCCCGACCGTTTCATATGAAAATGAAGCCTGGATGATGGTTTTTTAAATTTTTAAAAAATTTTTTGCTTTATTTTGAATTTTCTACTAACTCTGGTCGGGTTCGAACGGATAGGAATTAAATTTTTTTTGTTCTCTATTTTTCAGCCTATCCTGACCCGTTTCATCTTTAAATGAAGCCTGGATGATGTTTTTTAATTTTTAAAATTTTTATGCATTTATTTTTGAATTTTTTTACTCGGGTCGGGTTCGAATGGATAGGAATGAAATTTTTTTTCTTCTCTATTTTTCGGCCTATCCTGACCCGTTTCATATTGAAATGAAGCCTGGATGATGTTTTTTAATTTTTAAAAATTTTTTGCATTCATTTTTGAATTTTCTAACTCGGGTCAGGTTCGTACGGATAGGAATGAAATTTTTTTTCATCTCTATTTTTCGGTCAGTTCTGAACCGTTTCCTATTGAAATGAAGCCTGGATGATGTTTTTTAATTTTTAAAATTTTTTTGCATTCATTTTTGAATTTTCTAACACTGGTCGGGTTCGAACGGATAGGAATGAAATATTTTTTGTACTCTATTTTTCGGCCTGTTCTGACCCCTTTCGTCTTGAAATGAACCCTGGATGATGTTTTTTAATTTTTAAATTTTTTTTTGCATTTATTTTTGAATTTTCTAACTCGGGTCGGGTTCGAACGGTTAGGAATGAAGTTATTTTTGTTCTCTATTTTGCAGCCTGTCCTGACCCGTTTCGTCTTGAAATGAAGCCTGGATGATTTTTTAATTTTAAAATTTTTTTGCATTCAGGTTTTGAATTTCTAACACTGGTCGGGTTCGAACGGATAGGAATGAAATATATTTTGTACTCTATTTTCCGGCCTGTTCTGACCCCTTTCGTCTTGAAATGAACCCTGGATGATGTTTTTTAATTTTTAAAATTTTTTTGCATTTATTTTTGAATTTTCTAACTCGGGTCGGGTTCGAACGGTTAGGAATGAAGTTATTTTTGTTCTCTATTTTGCAGCCTGTCCTGACCCGTTTCGTCTTGAAATGAAGCCTGGATGATTTTTTTAAATTTTTAAAATTTTTTTGCATTTATTTTTGAAATTTTTTAACTCGGGTCGGGTTCGAACGGATAGGAATGAAATTTTTTTTCTTCTCTATTTTTCAGCCTATCCTGACCCGTTTCAAATTGAAATGAAGCCTGGATGATGTTTTTTAATTTTTAAAATTTTTTGCATTTATTTTTTAATTTTCTAACTCGGGTCGGGTTCGAACGGATAGGAATGAAATTTTTTTTGTTCTCTATTTTTCAGCCTATCCTGACCCGTTTCGTCTTTAAATGAAGCCTGGATGATGTTTTTTAATTTTTAAAAATTTTATGCATTTATTTTTGAATTTTTTTATCGGGGTCGGGTTCGAAACGGATAGGAAAGAAATTTTTTTTCTTTTCTATTTTTCCCCTATCATGGAACCCGTTTCATATTTAAAATGAAGCCTGGATGATGTTTTTTAATTTTTAAAATTTTTTTTGCATTTATTTTTGAATTTTCTAACTCGGGTCGGGTTCGAAACGGATAGGAATTAAATTTTTTTTGTTCTCTATTTTCAGCCAATCCTGACCCGTTTCGTCTTTAAATGAAGCCTGGATGATGTTTTTTAATTTTTAAAATTTTTATGCATTTATTTTTGAATTTTTTTACTCGGGTCGGGTTCGAACGGATAGGAAAGAAATTTTTTTTCTTTTCTATTTTTCCGCCTATCCTGACCCGTTTCATATTAAAATGAAGCCTGGATGATGTTTTTTAATTTTTAAAATTTTTTTGCATTTATTTTTGAATTTTCTAACTCGGGTCGGGTTCGAACGGATAGGAATGAAATTTTTTTTGTTCTCTATTTTTCAGCCAATCCTGACCCGTTTCGTCTTTAAATGAAGCCTGTATGATGTTTTTTAATTTTTAAAATTTTTATGCATTTATTTTTGAATTTTTTTACTTGGGTCGGGTTCGAACGGATTGGAAAGAAATTTTTTTTCTTCTCTATTTTTCAGCCTATCCTGACCTGTTTCATATTGAAATGAAGCCTGGATGATGTTTTTTAATTTTTAAAATTTTTTTGCATTTCTTTTTTAATTTTCTAACTCGGGTCGGGTTCGAACGGTTAGGAATGAAATTATTTTTGTTCTTTATTTTTTGGCCTGTCCTAACCCGTTTCATCTTTAAATGAAGCCTGGATGATGTTTTTTAATTTTTAAAATTTTTATGCATTTATTTTTGAATTTTTTTACTCGGGTCGGGTTCGAACGGATAGGAAAGAAATTTTTTTCTTCTCCATTTTTCAGCCTATCCTGACCCGTTTCATATTGAAATGAAGCCTGGATGATATTTTTTAATTTTTAAAATTTTTTTGCATTTCTTTTTTAATTTTCTAACTCGGGTCGGGTTCGAACGGTTAGGAATGAAATTATTTTTGTTCATTATTTTTTGGCCTGTCCTAACCCGTTTCATCTTTAAATGAAGCCTGGATGATGTTTTTTAAATTTAAAATTTTATGCATTTATTTTTGAATTTTTTTAACTCGGGTCGGGTTCGAACGGGATAGGAAAGAAATTTTGTTTTTCTTCTATTTTTCGGCCTATCCTGACCCGTTTCATATTGAAATGAAGCCTGGATGATGTTTTTTAATTTTTTAAAATTTTTTTGCATTTATTTTTTGAATTTCTAACGTCGGGTCGGGTTCGAAACGGTAGGAAATGAAATTTTTTTTTGTTCTCTATTTTATCCAGCCTATCCTACCCGTTCGTCTTTAAAATGAACCTGGAATGATGTTTTTTAATTTTAAAATTTTTATGCATTTATTTTTGGAATTTTCTTTAACTCGGTCGAGGTTCGAACGATAGGAAATGAAAATTTTTTTTTCTTCTCTTTTTTTCAGCCTATCGCTGACCGTTTCGTCTTGAAATGAAGCCTGGATGTCGTTTTTTAATTTTTAAAATTTTTTTGCATTTATTTTTGAATTTTTTAACTCGGGTCGGGTTCGAACGGATAGGAATGAAATTTTTTTTCTTCTCTTTTTTTCAGCCTATCCTGACCCGTTTCATATTGAAATGAAGCCTGAAAGATGTTTTTTAATTTTTAAAATTTTTTTGCATTTATTTTTGAAATTTTTAACTCGGGTCGGGTTCGAACGGTTAGGAATGAAATTTTTTTTCTTCTCTATTTTTCGGCCTGTCCTGACCCGTTTCTTCTTGAAATGAAGCCTGGATGATTTTTTTTAATTTTTAAAATTTTTTTGCATTTATTTTTAATTTTCTAACTTAGGTCGGGTTCGAATGGATAGGAAGGAAATTTTTTTTTTCTCTATTTTTCAGCCTGTCCTGACCCGTTTTGTCTTGAAATTAAGCCTGGATGATATTTTTAAGTTTTAGAATTTTTTTCCATTTATTTTTGAATTTTTTAACTCGGGTCGGGTTCGAACGGATAGGAATGAAATTTTTTTTCCTCTCTATTTTTCGGCCTATCCTAACCCGTTTCATCTTGAAATGAAGCCTGGATGATGTTTTTTAATTTTTAAAATTTTTTTGCATTTATTTTTGAATTTTTTAACTCGGGTCGGGTTCGAACCGATAGGAAAGAAATTTTTTTTCTTCTCTATTTTTCGGCCTATCCTAACCCGTTTCATCTTGAAATGAAGCCTGGATGATGTTTTTTAATTTTTAAAATTTTTTTGTATTTTTTTTTTAATTTCGTAACTCGGGTCGGTTTCGAACGGATATGAATGAAATTTTTTTTCTTCTTTATTTTTAGGCCTATCCTGACCCGTTTCATCTTGAAATGAAGCCTGGATGATGTTTTTTAATTTTTAAAATTTTTTTGCATTTATTTTTATATTTTCTAACTCGGGTCGGGTTCGAACGGATAGGAATGAAATTTTTTTTGTTCTCTATTTTTTGGCCTGTCCTGACCCATTCCGTCTTGACATGAAGCCTGGATGATGTTTTTTAATTTTTAAAATTTCTTTGCATTTATTTTTGAATTTTTTAACTCGGGTCGGGTTCGAACGGATAGGAATGAAATTTTTTTTCCTCTCTATTTTTCGGCCTATCCTAACCCGTTTCATCTTGAAATGAAGCCTGGATGATGTTTTTTAATTTTTAAAATTTTTTTGCATTTATTTTTTAATTTTGTAACTCGGGCCGGGTTCGAACGGATAGGAATGAAATTTTTTTTCTTCTCTATTTTTCGGCCTATCCTAACCCGTTTTATCTTGAAATGAAGCCTGGATGATGTTTTTCAATTTTTAAAATGTTTTTGCATTTATTTTTGAATTTTTTAACTCGGGTCGGGTTCGAACGGATAGGAATGAAATTTTTTTTCTTCACTATTTTTCGGCCTATTCTTATCCGTTTCATCTTGAAATGATGCGTGGATAAGGTTTTTTAATTTTTAAAATTTTTTTGCATTTATTTTTTAATTTCGTAACTCGGGTCGGTTTCGAACGGATAGGAATGAAATTTTTTTTCTTCACTATTTTTCGGCCTATCCTGACCCGTTTCATACTGAAATTAACCCTGGATGATGTTTTTTAATTTTTAAAATTTTTTTGCCTTTCTTTTTGAATATTCTAACACGGGTCGGGCTCGATCGGATATGAATGAAATTTTTTTTGTTCTCTATTTTTCAACATGTCCTGACACGTTTCCTCTTGAAATGAAGCCTGGATGATGTTTTTTAATTTTTGAAATTTTTTTGCATGTATTTTTGAATTTTTTAACTCCGGTCGGGTTCGAATGGATAGGAATGAAATTTTTTTTCTTCTCTATTTTTCAGCCTACCCTGACCTGTTTTATATTGAAATGAAGCCTGGATGATCTATTTTAATTTTTAAAATTTTTTTGCATTTATTTTTGAATTTTATAACTCGGGTCGTGTTCGAACGGATAGGAATGAAATTTTTTTTCTTCTCTATTTTTCTGCCTGGACCCGTTTCATCTTGAAATGAAGCCTGGATGATGTTTTTTAATTTTTAAAATTTTTTTGAAATTATTTTTGAAATTTGTAACTCGGGTCGGGTTCGAACGGATAGGAATGAAATTTTTTTTCTTCTTTATTTTTCGGCCTATCCTGACCCGTTTCATCTTGAAATGAAGCCTGGATGATGTTTTTTAAGTTTTAAAATTTTTTTGCATTTATTTATTGAATTTTGTAAATCGGGTCGGGTTCGACCGGGATTGATTGAAATTTTTTTCTTTCTCTTATTTTTTCGGCCTATCCTGGACCCGTGTTCATCCTGAATGAGCGTGGACTGATGTTTTTTAATTTTTATTTTTTGCAATGTTATTTTTGAATTTTTGTAACTCTGTCGGGTTTCGAACGGATAGGAAAGAAATTTTTTTTCTTCTCTATTTTTCGGCCTATCCTAACCCGTTTCATCTTGAAATGAAGTCTGGATGATGTTTTTTAATTTTTAAAATTTTTTTGCATTTTTTTTTTAATTTCGTAACTCGGGTCGGTTTCGAACGGATAGGAATGAAATTTTTTTTCTTCACTATTTTTCGGCCTATCCTGACCCGTTTCATACTGAAATTAACCCTGGATGATGTTTTTTAATTTTTAAAATTTTTTTGCCTTTCTTTTTGAATATTCTAACACGGGTCGGGCTCGATCGGATAGGAATGAAATTTTTTTTGTTCTCTATTTTTCAACATGTACTGACACGTTTCCTCTTGAAATGAAGCCTGGATGATGTTTTTTAATTTTTAAAATTTTTTTGCATGTATTTTTGAATTTTTTAACTCCGGTCGGGTTCGAATGGATAGGAATGAAATTTTTTTTCTCTATTTTTCGGCTCCCTGACCTGTTTTTATTTGAAATGTAAAGCCTGGATGATCTAATTTTAATTTTTAAATTCTTTTTGCATTTATGTTTGTTTATACTCGGGTCGTGTCTGACGGATAGGAAGTGAAATTT
>NW_022155408.1:0-8634 GCF_001633185.2 Quercus lobata | reverse complement strand
CCGAAAAAGAGAAAACAAAACTTTAGTCCGAATTCCGTTCATACTCGACCCGGGCAAGAAAATTCCGAAAAAAATAGTAAAAAAATTAAAAAAATTATAAAACCACTTCCCGGCAATATTTTTAGCCAAAACGGGATGAGGTAGGCCGAAAAAGTGAAATCAAAATTTTAGTCCCAAATTCCGTTCATACTCTACCCGGGCAAGAAAATTCCTAAAAAAATAGTAAAAAAATTCAAAGAATTTTGAATCCTCTTCTCGGCATTATTTTTAGCCAAAACGGGATGAGATAAGCTGTAAAAGTGAAATCAAAATTTCAGTCCCGAATTCCGTTCATACTCGACTCGGGCAAGAAAATTCCGAAAAAAATAGTAATAAAATTCAAAAAATTATAAAACCTCTTCCCGGCATCATTTTTAGCCAAAACGGGATGAGATAGGCTGAAAAAGTGAAATCAAAATTTCAGTCCCGAATTCCGTTCATACTCGACCCGGGCAAGAAAATTTCGAAAAACATTGTACAAAAATTCAAAAATTTTGAAACCTCTTCTCGGCATTATTTTTAGCAAAAAATGGATGAGATAGGCCAAAAAAGTGAAATCAAAATTTTAGTCCCGAATTCCGTTCATACACGACCCCGGCAAGAAAATTGCAAAAAAAATAGTAAAAAAATTCAAAAAATTATAAAACCTCTTCCTGGCATTATTTTTAGCCAAAACGGGATGAGATATGCCGAAAAAGAGAAAACAAAATTTTAGTCCCGAATTCCGTTAATACTCGACCCGGGAAAAAAAATTCCGAAAAAAATAGTAAAAAAATTCAAAAAATTGTAAAACCTATTCTCGGCATTATTTTTAGCGAAAACGGGATGAGATATGCCGAAAAAAAAGAAAACAAAATTTTAGTTTCGAATTCCGTTCATACTCGACCCGGGCAAGAAAATTCCGAAAGAAATAGTAAAAAAAATCAAAAAATTAGAAAACCTCTTCTCGGCATTATTTTTAGCCAAAACGGGATGAGATAGGTCGAAAAAGTGAAATCAAAATTTTAGACCCGAATTCCGTTCATACATGACCCCGGCAAGAAAATTCAGAAAAAAATAGTAAAAAAATTTCAAAAAATTATAAAACCTCTTCCCGGGCCACGGGATATATTTTAGTCCCGAATTCCGTTCATACTCGGGATTCCGAAAAAAATAGTAAAAAAATTATTGTAAAACCTATTCTCGGCGAAACGGGATGAGATATGCCGAAAAAGAGAAAACAAAATTTTAGTCCCGAATTCCGTTCATACTCGACCCGGGAA
Source organism: Quercus lobata (assembly GCF_001633185.2). NCBI lineage: Eukaryota > Viridiplantae > Streptophyta > Magnoliopsida > Fagales > Fagaceae > Quercus > Quercus lobata. Next base: position 7,333 of record NW_022155408.1, on the reverse strand, counting down.
AAAAATTCCGAAAAAAATAGTAAAAAAATTCAAAAAATTGTAAAACCTATTCTCGGCATTATTTTTAGCAAAAACGGGATGAGATATGCCGAAAAAGAGAAAACAAAACTTTAGTCCCGAATTCCGTTCATACTCGACCCGGGCAAGAAAATTCCGAAAAAAATAGTAAAAAAATTCAAAAAATTATAAAACCTCTTCCCGGCATTATTTTTAGCCAAAACGGGATGAGATAGGCCGAAAAAGTGAAATCAAAATTTTAGTCCCAAATTCCGTTCATACTCGACCCGGGCAAGAAAATTCCGAAAAAAACAGTAAAAAAGTTCAAAAAATTATAAAACCTCTTCCCGGCATTATTTTTAGCGAAAACGGGATGAGATATGCCGAAAAAGAGAAAACAAAATTTTAGTTCCGAATTCCGTTCAAACTCGACTCGGGCAAGAAAATTCCGAAAAAAATAGTAAAAAAATTCAAAAAATTATAAAACCTCTTCTCGGCATTATTTTTAGCTAAAACGGGATGAGATAGGTCGAAAAAGTGAAATCAAAATTTTAGTCCCGAATTCCGTTCATACACGACCCCGGCAAGAAAATTCTGAAAAAAATAGTAAAAAAAGTTCAAAAAATTATATAACCTCTTCCCGGCATTATTTTTAGCCAAAACGGGATGAGATATGCCGAAAAAGAGAACACAAAATTTTAGTCCCGAATTCCGTTCATACTCGACCCGGGCAAGAAAATTCCGAAAAAAATAGTATAGAAATTCAAAAAATTATAAAACCACTTCCCGGCAATATTTTTAGCCAAAAGGGGATGAGATAGGCCGAAAAAGTGGAATCAAAATTTTAGTCACAAATTCCGTTCATACTCGACCCGGGCAAGAAAATTCCGAAAAAAATAGTAAAAAAATTCAAAAAATTTTGAAACCTCTTCTCGGGATTATTTTTAGCCAAAAAGGGATGAGATAGGCCAAAAAAGTGAAATCAAAATTTTAGTCCCGAATTCCGTTCATACACGACCCCGGCAAGAAAATTCTGAAAAAAAAAGTAAAAAAGTTCAAAAAATTATAAAACCACGTCCCGGCATTATTTTTAGCGAAAACGGGATGAGATATGCCGAAAAAGAGGAAAAAAATTTTAGTGCCGAATTCGTTTCATACTCGACACGGGCAAGAAAATTCCGAAAAAAATAGTAAAAAAATTACAAAAATTATAAAACCCCTAATCGGCATTATTTTTAGCCAAAACGGGATGAGATTGGTCGAAAAAGTGAAATCAAAATTTTAGTCCCGAATTCCGTTCATACTCGACCCGGGCAAGAAAATTCCGAAAAAAACAGTAAAAATGTTCAAAAAATTATAAAACCTCTTCCCGGCATTATTTTTAGCGAAAACGGGATGAGATATGCCGAAAAAGAGAAAACAAAATTTTAGTTCCGAATTCCGTTCATACTCGACCCGGGCAAGAAAATTCCGAAAAAAATAACAAAAAAATTCAAAAAATTATAAAACCTCTTCCTTGCATTATTTTTAGCCAAAACTGGATGAGATATGCCGAAAAAGAGAAAACAAAATTTTAGTCCCGAATTCCGTTCATACTCGACCCGGGAAAAAAAATTCCGAAAAAAATAGTAAAAAAATTCAAAAAATTGTAAAACCTATTCTCGGCATTATTTTTAGCAAAAACGGGATGAGATATGCCGAAAAAGAGAAAACAAAACTTTAGTCCCGAATTCCGTTCATACTCGACCCGGGCAAGAAAATTCCGAAAAAAATAGTAAAAAAATTCAAAAAATTATAAAACCACTTCCCGGCAATATTTTTAGCCAAAACGGGATGAGATAGGCCGAAAAAGTGAAATCAAAATTTTAGTCCCAAATTCCGTTCATACTCTACCCGGGCAAGAAAATTCCTAAAAAAATAGTAAAAAAATTCAAAGAATTTTGAATCCTCTTCTCGGCATTATTTTTAGCCAAAACGGGATGAGATAAGCTGTAAAAGTGAAATCAAAATTTCAGTCCCGAATTCCGTTCATACTCGACTCGGGCAAGAAAATTCCGAAAAAAATAGTAATAAAATTCAAAAAATTATAAAACCTCTTCCCGGCATCATTTTTAGCCAAAACGGGATGAGATAGGCTGAAAAAGTGAAATCAAAATTTCAGTCCCGAATTCCGTTCATACTCGACCCGGGCAAGAAAATTTCGAAAAACATAGTACAAAAATTCAAAAATTTTGAAACCTCTTCTCGGCATTATTTTTAGCAAAAAATGGATGAGATAGGCCAAAAAAGTGAAATCAAAATTTTAGTCCCGAATTCCGTTCATACACGACCCCGGCAAGAAAATTCCAAAAAAAATAGTAAAAAAATTCAAAAAATTATAAAACCTCATCCTGGCATTATTTTTAGCCAAAACGGGATGAGATATGCCGAAAAAGAGGAAACAAAATTTTAGTCCCGAATTCCGTTAATACTCGACCCGGGAAAAAAAATTCCGAAAAAAATAGTAAAAAAATTCAAAAAATTGTAAAACCTATTCTCGGCATTATTTTTAGCGAAAACGGGATGAGATATGCCAAAAAAAAGAAAACAAAATTTTAGTTCCGAATTCCGTTCATACTCGACCCGGGCAAGAAAATTCCGAAAGAAATAGTAAAAAAAATCAAAAAATTAGAAAACCTCTTCTCGGCATTATTTTTAGCCAAAACGGGATGAGATAGGTCGAAAAAGTGAAATCAAAATTTTAGTCCCGAATTCCGTTCATACATGACCCCGGCAAGAAAATTCCGAAAAAAATAGTAAAAAAATTTCAAAAAATTATAAAACCTCTTCCCGGCAATATTTTTAGCCAAAACGGGATGAGATATGCCGAAAAAGAGAAAAGAAAATTTTAGTCCCGAATTCCGTTCATACTCGACCCGGGAAAAAAATTCCGAAAAAAATAGTAAAAAAATTCGAAAAATTGTAAAACCTATTCTCGGCATTATTTTTAGCAAAAACGGGATGAGATATGCCGAAAAAGAGAAAACAAAACTTTAGTCCCGAATTCCGTTCATACTCGACCCGGGCAAGAAAATTCCGAAAAAAATAGTAAAAAAATTCAAAAAATTATAAAACCACTTCCCGGCAATATTTTTAGCCAAAACGGGATAAGATAGGCCGAAAAAGTGAAATCAAAATTTTAGTCCCAAATTCCGTTCATACTCGACCCGGGCAAGAAAATTCCGAAAAAAACAGTAAAAAAGTTCAAAAAATTATAAAACCTCTTCCCGGCATTATTTTTAGCGAAAACGGGATGAGATATGCCGAAAAAGAGAAAACAAAATTTTAGTTCCGAATTCCGTTCAAACTCGACTCGGGCAAGAAAATTCCGAAAAAAATAGTAAAAAAATTCAAAAAATTATAAAACCTCTTCTCGGCATTATTTTTAGCTAAAACGGGATGAGATAGGTCGAAAAAGTGAAATCAAAATTTTAGTCCCGAATTCCGTTCATACACGACCCCGGCAAGAAAATTCTGAAAAAAATAGTAAAAAAAGTTCAAAAAATTATATAACCTCTTCCCGGCATTATTTTTAGCCAAAACGGGATGAGATATGCCGAAAAAGAGAACACAAAATTTTAGTCCCGAATTCCGTTCATACTCGACCCGGGCAAGAAAATTCTGAAAAAAAGAGTAAAAAAACTCAAAAAATTATAAAACCACTTCCCGGCAATATTTTTAGCCAAAAGGGGATGAGATAGGCCGAAAAAGTGGAATCAAAATTTTAGTCCCAAATTCCGTTCGTACTCGACCCGGGCAAGAAAATTCCGAAAAAAATAGTAAAAAAATTCAAAAAATTTTGAAACCTCTTCTCGGCATTATTTTTAGCCAAAACGGGATTAGATAGGTTGAAAAAGTGAAATCAAAATTTCAGTCCCAAATTCCGTTCATACTCGACCCGGGCAAGAAAATTCCGAAAAAAATAGTAAAAAAATTCAAAAAATTATAAAACCACTTCCCGGCAATATTTTTAGCCAAAAGGGGATGAGATAGGCCAAAAAAGTGGAATCAAAATTTTAGTCCCAAATTCCGTTCATACTCGACCCGGGCAAGAAAATTCCGAAAAAAATAGTAAAAAAATTCAAAAAATTTTGAAACCTCTTCTCGGGATTATTTTTAGCCAAAAAGGGATGAGATAGGCCAAAAAAGTGAAATCAAAATTTTAGTCCCGAATTCCGTTCATACACGACCCCGGCAAGAAAATTCCGAAAAAAAAAGTAAAAAAGTTCAAAAAATTATAAAACCACTTCCCGGCATTATTTTTAGCGAAAACGGGATGAGATATGCCGAAAAAGAGGAAAAAAATTTTAGTGCCGAATTCGTTTCATACTCGACACGGGCAAGAAAATTCCGAAAAAAATAGTAAAAATACAAAAATTAATAAAACCCCTTCTCGACATTATTTTTTAGCCAAAACGGGATAGAATTGGTCGAAAAAGTGAAATACAAAATTTAGGTCCCGAATTCCGTTTCATACTCGACCCGCAATGAAAATTCCGAAAAAAACAGTAAATGTTCAAAAAATATAAAAACCTCTTCCCGGCAATATTTTTAGGCGAAAACGGGAAATGAGATAGCCGAAAAAGAGAAAACAAATTTTAGTTCCGAATTCCGTTCAACTCGACCCGGGCCAAGAAAATTCCGAAAAAATAACAAAGATCAAAAAATTATAAAACCTCTCCTTGCATTAATTATAGCCAAACTGGATGAGATATGCCGAAAAAGAGAAACAACTTTAAAGTTCCCGAATTCCGTTCATACTCGACCCGGGAAAAATTCCGAAAAAAAATAGTAAAAATTCAAAAAATTGGTAAAACCTATTCTCGGCAAATTATTTTTAGCAAAAACGGGATGGAGATATGCCAGAAAAGAGAAAAACAAAACTTTGGTCCCCGAATTCCGTTCATACTCGACCCGGGCAAGAAAATTCCGAAAAAAACAGTAAAAAAATTCAAAAAATTATAAAACCTCTTCCCGGCAATATTTTTAGCCAAAACGGGATGAGATAGGCCGAAAAAGTGAAATCAAAATTTTAGTCCCAAATTCCGTTCATACTCTACCCGGGCAAGAAAATTCCTAAAAAAATAGTAAAAAAATTCAAAGAATTTTGAATCCTCTTCTCGGCATTATTTTTAGCCAAAACGGGATGAGATAAGCTGTAAAAGTGAAATCAAAATTTCAGTCCCGAATTCCGTTCATACTCGACTCGGGCAAGAAAATTCCGAAAAAAATAGTAATAAAATTCAAAAAATTATAAAACCTCTTCCCGGCATCATTTTTAGCCAAAACGGGATGAGATAGGCGGAAAAAGTGAAATCAAAATTTCAGTCCCGAATTCCGTTCATACTCGACCCGGGCAAGAAAATTTCGAAAAACATAGTACAAAAATTCAAAAATTTTGAAACCTCTTCTCGGCATTATTTTTAGCAAAAAATGGATGAGATAGGCCAAAAAAGTGAAATCAAAATTTTAGTCCCGAATTCCGTTCATACACGACCCCGGCAAGAAAATTCCAAAAAAAATAGTAAAAAAATTCAAAAAATTATAAAACCTCATCCTGGCATTATTTTTAGCCAAAACGGGATGAGATATGCCGAAAAAGAGGAAACAAAATTTTAGTCCCGAATTCCGTTAATACTCGACCCGGGAAAAAAAATTCCGAAAAAAATAGTAAAAAAATTCAAAAAATTGTAAAACCTATTCTCGGCATTATTTTTAGCGAAAACGGGATGAGATATGCCAAAAAAAAGAAAACAAAATTTTAGTTCCGAATTCCGTTCATACTCGACCCGGGCAAGAAAATTCCGAAAGAAATAGTAAAAAAAATCAAAAAATTAGAAAACCTCTTCTCGGCATTATTTTTAGCCAAAACGGGATGAGATAGGTCGAAAAAGTGAAATCAAAATTTTAGTCCCGAATTCCGTTCATACATGACCCCGGCAAGAAAATTCCGAAAAAAATAGTAAAAAAATTTCAAAAAATTATAAAACCTCTTCCCGGCAATATTTTTAGCCAAAACGGGATGAGATATGCCGAAAAAGAGAAAAGAAAATTTTAGTCCCGAATTCCGTTCATACTCGACCCGGGAAAAAAATTCCGAAAAAAATAGTAAAAAAATTCGAAAAATTGTAAAACCTATTCTCGGCATTATTTTTAGCAAAAACGGGATGAGATATGCCGAAAAAGAGAAAACAAAACTTTAGTCCCGAATTCCGTTCATACTCGACCCGGGCAAGAAAATTCCGAAAAAAATAGTAAAAAAATTCAAAAAATTATAAAACCACTTCCCGGCAATATTTTTAGCCAAACGGGATAAGATAGGCCGAAAAAGTGAAATCAAAATTTTAGTCCCAAATTCCGTTCATACTCGACCCGGGCAAGAAAATTCCGAAAAAAACGTAAAAAAGTTCAAAAAATTATAAAACCTCTTCCCGGCATTATTTTTAGCGAAAACGGGATGAGATATGCCGAAAAAGAGAAAACAAAATTTTAGTTCCGAATTCCGTTCAAACTCGACTCGGGCAAGAAAATTCCGAAAAAAATAGTAAAAAAATTCAAAAAATTATAAAACCTCTTCTCGGCATTATTTTTAGCTAAAACGGGATGAGATGGTCGAAAAAGTGAAATCAAAATTTTAGTCCCGAATTCCGTTCATACACGACCCCGGCAAGAAAATTCTGAAAAAAATAGTAAAAAAAGTTCAAAAAATTATATAACCTCTTCCCGGCATTATTTTTAGCCAAAACGGGATGAGATATGCCGAAAAAGAGAACACAAAATTTTAGTCCCGAATTCCGTTCATACTCGACCCGGGCAAGAAAATTCTGAAAAAAAGAGTAAAAAAACTCAAAAAATTATAAAACCACTTCCCGGCAATATTTTTAGCCAAAAGGGGATGAGATAGGCCGAAAAAGTGGAATCAAAATTTTAGTCCCAAATTCCGTTCGTACTCGACCCGGGCAAGAAAATTCCGAAAAAAATAGTAAAAAAATTCAAAAAATTTTGAAACCTCTTCTCGGCATTATTTTTAGCCAAAACGGGATTAGATAGGTTGAAAAAGTGAAATCAAAATTTCAGTCCCAAATTCCGTTCATACTCGACCCGGGCAAGAAAATTCCGAAAAAAATAGTAAAAAAATTCAAAAAATTATAAAACCACTTCCCGGCAATATTTTTAGCCAAAAGGGGATGAGATAGGCCAAAAAAGTGGAATCAAAATTTTAGTCCCAAATTCCGTTCATACTCGACCCGGGCAAGAAAATTCCGAAAAAAATAGTAAAAAAATTCAAAAAATTTTG
>NW_022155407.1:0-8663 GCF_001633185.2 Quercus lobata | reverse complement strand
TCTTTTTTTTTTTACTGTCCTGATCCGTCTCCTCTTGAAATCAAGCCTAGATGATGTTTTTTAATTTTTAAAATTTTTTTGCATTTATTTTTGAATTTTGTGACTCGGGTCGGGTTCGGACGGATAGGAATGAAATTTTTTTTCTTCTCTATTTTTCGGCTTATCCTGACCCGTTTCATCTTGAAATGAAGCCTGGACGATGTTTTTTAATTTTTAAAATTTTTTTGCATTTATTTTTGAATTTTGTAACTCGGGTCGGGTTCGAACGGATAGGAATGAAATTTTTTTTCTTCTCTATTTTTCGGCTTATCCTGACCCGTTTCATCTTGAAATGAAGCCTGGACGATGTTTTTTAATTTTTAAAATTTTTTTGCATTTATTTTTGAATTTTGTAACTCGGGTCGGGTTCGAAAGGATAGGAATGAAATTTTTTTTCTTCTCTATTTTTTGGCTTGTCCTGCCCCGTTTTGTCTTGAAATGAAGCCTGGATGATGTTTTTTAATTCTTAAAAATTTTTTACCTTCATTTTTTATTTTGTAATCGAGACGGGTTTCAAACGATAGGAATGAAATTTTTTTGTTCTCTATTTTTTCGGTCTGTCCTGACCAGTTTCATCTTGAAATGAAGCCTGGATGATGTTTTTTAATTTTTAAAATGTTTTTGCATTTATTTTTGAATTTTGTAACTCGGGTCGGGTTCGAACGGATAGGTACGAAATTTTTTTTGTTCTCTATTTTTCGGCCTATCCTAACCCGTTTTATCTTGAAATGAAGCCTGGATGATGTTTTTTAATTTTTAAAATTTTTTTACCTTAATTTTTGAATTTTGTAATGAACGGGTTCAAACGGATTGGAATGAAATTTTTTTTGTTCTCTATTTTTCGACCTATCTTGACCCATTTCATATTGAAATGAAGCCTGGATAATGTTTTTTAATTTTTAAAATTTTTTTGCATTTAATTTTGAATTTTTTAACTCGGGTCGGGTTCGAACGGATAGGAATGAGATTTTTTTTATTCTCTATTTTTTGGCATATCCTAACCCGTTTTATCTTGAAATGAAGCCTGGATGATGTTTTTTAATTTTTAAAATTTTTTTATCTTATTTTTGAATTTTGTAACTCGAGACGGGTTCAAACGGATTGGAATGAAATTTTTTTTGTTCTCTATTTTTCGGTCTGTCCTGACCCGTTTCATCTTGTAATGAAGCCTGGATGATGTTTTTTAATTTTTAAAATTTTTTTGCATTTATTTTTGAATTTTTTAACTCGGGTCGGGTTCGAACGGAAAGGAAAGATATTTTTTTTTTCTTCTCTATTTTTCGCCCTATTCTTATTCGTTTCATTTTGAAATCAAGCCTGGATGATATTTTTTAATTTTTAAATTTTTTTTGCATTTATTTTTGAATTTTTTAACTCGGGCCGGTTCGAACGGATAGGAATGAAATTTTTTTTCTTCTCTATTTTTCGGCCTATCCTAACCCGTTTTATCTTGAAATGAAGCCTGGATGATGTTTTTTAATTTTCAAAATTTTTTTGCATTTATTTTTGAATTTTTTAACTCGGGTCGGGTTCGACCGGATAGGAATGAAATTTTTTTTGTTCTCTTTTTTTTTTACTGTCCTGATCCGTCTCCTCTTGAAATCAAGCCAAGATGATGTTTTTTAATTTTTAAATTTTTTTTTGCATTTATTTTTGAATTTTGTGACTCGGGTCGGGTTCGGACGGAAAGGAATGAAATTTTTTTTCTTCTCTATTTTTCGGCTTATCCTGACCCGTTTCATCTTGAAATGAAGCCTGGACGATGTTTTTTAATTTTTAAAATTTTTTTGCATTTATTTTTGAATTTTGTAACTCGGGTCGAGTTCGAACGGATAGGAATGAAATTTTTTTTCTTCTCCATTTTTTGGCTTGTCCTGAGCCGTTTTGTCTTGAAATGAAGCCTGGATGATGTTTTTTAATTTTTAAAATTTTTTTGCACTTATTTTTAAATTTTTTAACTCGGGTCGGGTTCGAACAGATAGGAATGAAATTTTTTTTCTTCTCTATTTTTCGGCCTATCCTGACCCATTTCATATTGAAATGAAGCCTGGATAATGTTTTTTAATTTTTAAAATTTTTTACATTTATTTTTGAATTTTTTAACTCGGGTCGGGTTCGAACGGATAGGAATGAAATTTTTTTTCTTCTCTATTTTTCGGCCTATTCTTACCCGTTTTATCTTGAAATGAAGCCTGGATGATGTTTTTTAATTTTTAAAATTTTTTTACCTTAATTTTTGAATTTTGTAACTCGAGACGGGTTCAAACGGATTGGAATGAAATTTTTTTTGTTCTCTATTTTTCGGTCTGTCCTGACCCGTTTCATCTTGTAATGAAGCCTGGATGATGTTTTTTAATTTTTAAAATTTTTTTGCATTTATTTTTGAATTTTTTAACTCGGGTCGGGTTCGAACGGAAAGGAAAGATATTTTTTTTTTCTTCTCTATTTTTCGGCCTATTCTTATTCGTTTCATTTTGAAATCAAGCCTGGATGATATTTTTTAATTTTTAAATTTTTTTTGCATTTATTTTTGAATTTTTTAACTCGGGCCGGGTTCGAACGGATAGGAATGAAATTTTTTTTCTTCTCTATTTTTCAGCCTATCCTAACCCGTTTTATCTTGAAATGAAGCCTGGATGATGTTTTTTTAATTTTAAAAATTTTTTTGCATTTACTGATCCGCTCTCCTCTTGAAATCAAGCCTAGATAATGTTTTTTAATTTTAAAAATTTTTTTGCATTTATTTTTGAATTTTTTAACTCGGGTCGGGTTCGACCGGATAGGAATGAAATTTTTTTTGTTCTCTTTTTTTTTTACTGTCCTGATCCGTCTCCTCTTGAAATCAAGCCTAGATGATGTTTTTTAATTTTTAAAATTTTTTTGCATTTATTTTTGAATTTTGTGACTCGGGTCGGGTTCGGACGGATAGGAATGAAATTTTTTTTCTTCTCTATTTTTCGGCTTATCCTGACCCGTTTCATCTTGAAATGAAGCCTGGACGATGTTTTTTAATTTTTAAAATTTTTTTGCATTTATTTTTGAATTTTGTAACTCGGGTCGGGTTCGAACGGATAGGAATGAAATTTTTTTTCTTCTCTATTTTTTGGCTTGTCCTGCCCCGTTTTGTCTTGAAATGAAGCCTGGATGATGTTTTTTAATTCTTAAAATGTTTTTACCTTCATTTTTTAATTTTGTAACTCGAGACGGGTTCAAACGGATAGGAATGAAATTTTTTTTGTTCTCTATTTTTCGGTCTGTCCTGACCAGTTTCATCTTGAAATGAAGCCTGGATGATGTTTTTTAATTTTTAAAATGTTTTTGCATTTATTTTTGAATTTTGTAACTCGGGTCGGGTTCGAACGGATAGGAACGAAAATTTTTTTGTTCTCTATTTTTCGGCCTATCCTAACCCGTTTTATCTTGAAATGAAGCCTGGATGATGTTTTTTAATTTTTAAAATTTTTTTACCTTAATTTTGAATTTTGTAACTCGAGACGGGTTCAAACGGATTGGAATGAAATTTTTTTTGTTCTCTATTTTTCGACCTATCTTGACCCATTTCATATTGAAATGAAGCCTGGATAATGTTTTTTAATTTTTAAAATTTTTTTGCATTTATTTTTGAATTTTTTAACTCGGGTCGGGTTCGAACGGATAGGAATGAGATTTTTTTTCTTCTCTATTTTTTGGCCTATCCTAACCCGTTTTATCTTGAAATGAAGCCTGGATGATGTTTTTTAATTTTTAAAATTTTTTTACCTTAATTTTTGAATTTTGTAACTCGAGACGGGTTCAAACGGATTGGAATGAAATTTTTTTTGTTCTCTATTTTTCGGTCTGTCTTGACCCGTTTCATCTTGAAATGAAGCCTGGATGATGTTTTTTAATTTTTAAAATTTTTTTGCATTTATTTTTGAATTTTTTAACTCGGGTCGGGTTCGAACGGAAAGGAAAGATATTTTTTTTTCTTCTCTATTTTTCGGCCTATTCTTATCCGTTTCATTTTGAAATCAAGCCTGGATGATATTTTTTAATTTTTAAAATTTTTTTGCATTTATTTTTGAATTTTTTAACTCGGGCCGGGTTCGAACGGATAGGAATGAAATTTTTTTTCTTCTCTATTTTTCGGCCTATCCTAACCCGTTTTATCTTGAAATGAAGCCTGGATGATGTTTTTTAATTTTAAAAATTTTTTTGCATTTATTTTTGAATTTTTTAACTCGGGTCGGGTTCGACCGGATAGGAATGAAATTTTTTTTGTTCTCTTTTTTTTTTACTGTCCTGATCCGTCTCCTCTTGAAATCAAGCCTAGATGATGTTTTTTAATTTTTAAATTTTTTTTTGCATTTATTTTTGAATTTTGTGACTCGGGTCGGGTTCGGACGGAAAGGAATGAAATTTTTTTTCTTCTCTATTTTTCGGCTTATCCTGACCCGTTTCATCTTGAAATGAAGCCTGGACGATGTTTTTTAATTTTTAAAATTTTTTTGCATTTATTTTTGAATTTTGTAACTCGGGTCGGGTTCGAACGGATAGGAATGAAATTTTTTTTCTTCTCTATTTTTTTGCTTGTCCTGACCCGTTTTGTCTTGAAATGAAGCCTGGATGATGTTTTTTAATTTTTAAAATTTTTTTGCACTTATTTTTGAATTTTTTAACTCGGGTCGGGTTCGAACAGATAGGAATGAAATTTTTTTTCTTCTCTATTTTTCGGCCTATCCTGACCCATTTCATATTGAAATGAAGCCTGGATAATGTTTTTTAATTTTTAAAATTTTTTTACATTTATTTTTGAATTTTTTAACTCGGGTCGGGTTCGAACGGATAGGAATGAAATTTTTTTTCTTCTCTATTTTTCGGCCTATTCTTACCCGTTTCATCTTGAAATGAAGCCTGGATGAGGTTTTTTAATTTTTAAAATTTTTTTGCATTTATTTTTGAATTTTTTAACTCGGGTCTGGTTCGAACGGAAAGGAAAGATATTTTTTTTTTCTTCTCTATTTTTTGGCCTATTCTTATCCGTTTCATTTTGAAATGAAGCCTGGATGATATTTTTTAATTTTTAAAATTTTTTTGCATTTATTTTTGAATTTTGTAACTCGGGTCGGGTTCGAACGGATAGGAACGAAAATTTTTTTGTTCTCTATTTTTCGGCCTATCCTAACCCATTTTATCTTGAAATGAAGCCTGGATGATGTTTTTTAATTTTTAAAATTTTTTTACCTTAATTTTTGAATTTTGTAACTCGAGATGGGTTCAAACGGATTGGAATGAAATTTTTTTTGTTCTCTATTTTTCGACCTATCTTGACCCATTTCATATTGAAATGAAGCCTGGATAATTTTTTTTAATTTTTAAAATTTTTTTGCATTTATTTTTGAATTTTTTAACTCGGGTCGGGTTCGAACGGATAGGAATGAGATTTTTTTTCTTCTCTATTTTTTGTCCTATCCTAACCCGTTTTATCTTGAAATGAACCCTGGATGACGTTTTTTAATTTTTAAAATTTTTTTACCTTAATTTTTGAATTTTGTAACTCGAGACGGGTTCAAACGGATTGGAATGAAATTTTTTTTGTTCTCTATTTTTCGGTCTGTCCTGACCCGTTTCATCTTGAAATGAAGCCTGGATGATGTTTTTTTAATTTTTAAAAAATTTTTTTGCATTTATTTTGAATTTTTGTAACTCGGGTCGGGTTCGAACGGATAGGAATGAAAATTATTTTTGTTCTCTAATTTTTTGGCCTGTCCTGACCCATTTCATATTGAAATGAAGCCTGGATAATGTTTTTTAATTTTTAAAATTTTTTTACATTTATTTTTGAATTTTTCAACTCGGGTCGGGTTCGAACGGATAGGAATGAAATTTTTTTTCCTCTCTATTTTTCGGCCTATTCTTACCCGTTTCATCTTGAAATGAAGCCTGGATGAGGTTTTTTAATTTTTAAAATTTTTTTGCATTTATTTTTGAATTTTTTAACTCGGGTCGGGTTCGAACGGAAAGGAAAGATATTTTTTTTTCTTCTCTATTTTTCGGCCTATTCTTATCCGTTTCATTTTGAAATCAAGCCTGGATGTTTTTTAATTTTTAAAATTTTTTTGCATTTATTTTTGAATTTTTTAACTTTTAAAATTTTTTTTCTTCTCTTTTTTTCGGCCTATTCTTATCCGTTTCATTTTGAAATCAAGCCTGGATGATGTTTTTTAATTTTTAAAATTTTTTTGCATTTATTTTTGAATTTTTTAACTCGGGCCGGGTTCGAACGGATAGGAATGAAATTTTTTTTCTTCTCTATTTTTCGGCCTATCCTAACCCGTTTTATCTTGAAATGAAGCCTGGATGATGTTTTTTAATTTTAAAAATTTTTTTGCATTTATTTTTGAATTTTTTAACTCGGGCCGGGTTCGAACGGATAGGAATAAAATTTTTTTTCTTCTCTATTTTTCAGCCTATCCTAACCCGTTTTATCTTGAAATGAAGCCTGGATGATGTTTTTTAATTTTAAAAATTTTTTTGCATTTATTTTTGAATTTTTTAACTCGGGTCGGGTTCGACCGGATAGGAATGAAATTTTTTTTGTTCTCTTTTTTTTTTACTGTCCTGATCCGTCTCCTCTTGAAATCAAGCCTAGATGATGTTTTTTAATTTTTAAAATTTTTTTGCATTTATTTTTGAATTTTGTGACTCGGGTCGGGTTCGGACGGATAGGAATGAAATTTTTTTCTTCTCTATTTTTCGGCTTATCCTGACCCGTTTCATCTTGAAATGAAGCCTGGACGATGTTTTTTAATTTTTAAAATTTTTTTGCATTTATTTTTGAATTTTGTAACTCGGTTCGGGTTCGAACGGATAGGAATGAAATTTTTTTTCTTCTCTATTTTTTGGCTTGTCCTGCCCCGTTTTGTCTTGAAATGAAGCCTGGATGATGTTTTTTTTATTTTTAAAATTTTTTTGCACTTATTTTTGAATTTTTTAACTTGGGTCGGGTTCGAACGGATAGGAATGAAATTTTTTTTCTTCTCTATTTTTTGGCTTGTCCTGCCCCGTTTTGTCTTGAAATGAAGCCTGGATGATGTTTTTTAATTCTTAAAATTTTTTTACCTTCATTTTTTAATTTTGTAACTCGAGACGGGTTCAATCGGATAGGAATGAAATTTTTTTTGTTCTCTATTTTTCGGTCTGTCCTGACCAGTTTCATCTTGAAATGAAGCCTGGATGATGTTTTTTAATTTTTAAAATGTTTTTGCATTTATTTTTGAATTTTGTAACTCGGGTCGGGTTCGAACGGATAGGTACGAAAATTTTTTTGTTCTCTATTTTTCGGCCTATCCTAACCCGTTTTATCTTGAAATGAAGCCTGGATGATGTTTTTTAATTTTTAAAATTTTTTTACCTTAATTTTTGAATTTTGTAACTCGAGACGGGTTCAAACGGATTGGAATGAAATTTTTTTTGTTCTCTATTTTTCGACCTATCTTGACCCATTTCATATTGAAATGAAGCCTGGATAATGTTTTTTAATTTTTAAAATTTTTTTGCATTTATTTTTGAATTTTTTAACTCGGGTCGGGTTCGAAAGGATAGGAATGAGATTTTTTTTCTTCTCTATTTTTTGGCCTATCCTAACCCGTTTTATCTGAATGATGCCTGGATGAGGTTTTTTAATTTTAAAAATGTTTGCTCTTAATTTTGAATTTTTTGACTCGGGTCGGGTTGAACGGAAAGGGAAAGATATTTTTTTTGTTCTCTATTTTTCGACCTATCTTGACCCATTTCATATTGAAATGAAGCCTGGATAATATTTTTTAATTTTTAAAATTTTTTTGCATTTATTTTCGAATTTTTTAACTCGGGTCGGGTTCGAACGGATAGGAATGAGATTTTTTTTCTTCTCTATTTTTTGGCCTATCCTAACCCGTTTTATCTTGAAATGAAGCCTGGATGATGTTTTTTAATTTTTAAAATTTTTTTACCTTAATTTTTGAATTTTGTAACTCGAGACGGGTTCAAACGGATTGGAATGAAATTTTTTTTGTTCTCTATTTTTCGGTCTGTCCTGACCCGTTTCATCTTGAAATGAAGTCTGGATGATGTTTTTTAATTTTAAATTTTTTTGTTATTTATTTTTGAATTTTTGTAACTCGGGACGGGTTCAAACGATAGGAATGAACATTTTTTTCTTCTCTTTTTTGCCTTATCCTAACCCATCTCATATTGATTGAGCCTGGTAATGTTTTTAATTTTTAAATTTTTTTGATAATATTTGCATTTTAACTCGGGACGGGTTCAAACGGATAGGAATGAAATTTTTTTTCTTCTCTATTTTTCGGCCTATCCTAACCCATCTCATATTGAAATGAAGCCTGGATAATGTTTTTTAATTTTTAAAATATTTTTGCATATATTTTTGATTTTTTTAACTCGGGTCGGGTTCCAACGGATAGGAATGAAATTTTTTTTCTTCTCTATTTTTCAGCCTATTCTTACCCGTTTCATCTTGAAATGATGCCTGGATGGGGTTTTTTAATTTTTAAAATTTTTTTGCATTTATTTTTGAATTTTTTATCTCGGGTCGGGTTAGAACGGAAAGGAAAGATTTTTTTTTTTTCTTCTCTATTTTTCGG